>NW_027488366.1:9393939-9696969 GCF_051014445.1 Colletes latitarsis | reverse complement strand
GGATCTAGCCATCAAGTATGAGAAATATGCGAAAGAATGAGCCTGATAAGAGCAAATCCCAGACCTAACCTAGACCTAACATGAATTATTCTCTAAAATATTGATCGAAACCAGGTTTAATTGACTGTTTCAGTGTGGTCCCACATTACTACCTGATCCAAACCAGAAAAAACCCAGGATCTGTTCAACAAGTATGTGAAGAATGCGAAAGTATGAGTCTGATGTGTGAAAATCCCAGACCTAACCCAGATCTAACATGCGTTATCCTCTAAAATATTGATCGAGACCTGGTTTAATCGACTGTCTCAGAGTGGTACCACATTACTATGTGATCCAAACCAGAAAATATCCCAGGATCTTTTCAACGGGTATGAGTAATATGCGAAAGTATGAGCCAGATGAGGGCAAATCCTAGACCTAACCCAAACCTAACATGCGTTATCCTCTAAAATATTTATCAAGACCAGGTTTAATTGAATGTTTCAGTGTGGTACCACATTACTATATGATCCAAACCAGAAAATAACCCAGGATCTGTTCAACGAGTATGTGAAGGGTGCGAAAGTATGAGTCTGACGAGGTCAAATCCCAGACCTATCCCAGACCAAACTTGCGTTATCCTCTAAAATATTGATCGAAACCAGGTTTAATGGACTGTTTCAGTGTGGCACCACTTTACTACGTGATCCAAAGCAGAAAAAACCCTCGATCAGGCCAACATGTATGATGAAACTGCGAAAGTATGACCCTGATGAGGGCAAATCCCAGGCCTAACCTACACCTAATATGCGTTGTCCTCTAAAATATTGATGGAAACCAGGTTTAATTAACCGTTTCAGTGTTGTACTTCATTACTACGTTATGCAATCCAGAAAAAGCCCAGGATCTAGCCATCAAGTATGCGAAATGTGCGAAACAATGAGCCTGATAAGAGCAAATCCCAGACCTAACCTAGACCTAACATGAATTAGTCTCTAAAATACTGATCGAAACCAGGTTTAATTGACTGTCTCAGTGTGGTCCCACATTACTACGTGATCCAAACCAGAAAAAACCCAGGATCCGTTCAACAAGTATGTGAAGAATGCGAAAGTATGAGTCTGATGAGAGCAAATCCTAGACCTAACCCAGACCTAACATGCGTTATCCTCTAAAATATTTATCAAGACCAGGTTTAATTGAATGTTTCAGTGTGGTACCACATTACTACGTGATGTAATCCAGAAAAAGCCCAGGATCTAGCCATGAAGTTTGAGAAATATGCGAAAGAATGAGCCTGATGAGGGCAAATCCTAGAGCTAACCCAGACCTAACATGCGTTATCCTCTAAAATATTGATCGCAACCAGGTTTAATGGACTGTTTCAGTGTGGTACCACACTACTACGTGATCCAAACCAGAAAAAACCCAGGATCTGTTCAACAAGTATGTGAAAAACGCGAAAGTATGAGCCTGATGAGGGCAAAATTTCAGACCTATCCAAGACCTAACTTGCGTTGTCCTCTAAGATATTGATGGAAACCAGGCTTAAGTGACTGTTTCAGTGTTGTACTTCATTACTACGTGATGCGATCAAGAAAAAGCCCAGGATCTAGCCATCATGTATGAGACATATGCGAAAGAATAAGCCTGATGATGGCAATTCCTAGACCTAACCCAGACCTAACATGAATTATTCTCTAAAATACTGATCGAAACCAGGTTTCATTGAATGTTTCAGTGTGGTACCACTTTACTACGTGATCCAAACCAGAAAAAACCCAGGATCTGTTCAACAAGTATGTGAAAAACGCGAAAGTATGAGCCTGATTAGGGCGAATCCCAGATCTATCCCAGACCTAACTTGCGTTGTCCTCTAAAATATTGATGGAAACCAGGTTTAATTGACTGTTTCAGTGTTGTACTTCATTACTACGTTATGCAATCCAGAAAAAGCCCAGGATCTAGCCATCAAGTATGAGAAATATGCGAAAGAATGAGCCTGATAAGAGCAAATCCCAGACCTAACCTAGACCTAACATGAATTATTCTCTAAAATATTGATCGAAACCAGGTTTAATTGACTGTTTCAGTGTGGTCCCACATTACTACGTGATCCAAACCAGAAAAAAGCCAGGATCCATTCAACAAGTATGTGAAGAATGCGAAAGTATGAGTCTGATGAGAGCAAATCCTAGACCTAACCCAGACCTAACATGCGTTATCCTCTAAAATATTTATCAAGACCAGGTTTAATTGATTGTTTCAGTGTGGTCCCACATTACTACGTGATCCAAACCAGAAAAAACCCAGGATCCGTTCAACAAGTATGTGAAGAATGCGAAAGTATGAGTCTGATGAGTGAAAATCCCAGGCCTAACCTAGACCTAACATGAATTATTCTCTAAAATATTGATCGAAACCAGATTTAATTGACTGTTTCAGTGTGGTCCCACATTACTACGTGATGCAAACCAGAAAAAACCCAGGCTCCGTTCAACAAGTATGTGAAGAATGCGAAAGTATGAGTCTGATGAGTGAAAATCCCAGGCCTAATCTAGACCTAACCTGCGTTATCCTCAAAAATATTGATCGAAACCAGGTTTAATCGACTGTTTCAGTGTGGTACCACATTACTACGTGATCCAAACCAGAAAAAACCCAGTATCTGTTCAAGAAGTATGTGAAAAACGCGAAAATATGAGCCTGATTAGGGCGAATCCCAGATCTATCCCAGACCTAACTTGCATTGTCGTCTAAAATATTGATGGAAACCAGGTTTAATTGACTGTTTCAGTGTTGTACTTCATTACTACGTTATGCAATCCAGAAAAAGCCCAGGATCTAGCCATCAAGTATGAGAAATATGCGAAAGAATGAGCCTGATAAGAGCAAATCCCAGACCTAACCTAGACCTAACATGAATTATTCTCTAAAATATTGATCGAAACCAGGTTTAATTGACTGTTTCAGTGTGGTCCCACATTACTACGTGATCCAAACCAGAAAAAACCCAGGATACGTTCAACAAGTATGTGAAGAATGCGAAAGTATGAGTCTGATGAGAGCAAATCCTAGACCTAACCCAGACCTAACATGCGTTATCCTCTAAAATATTTATCAAGACCAGGTTTAATTGAATGTTTCAGTGTGGTACCACATTACTACGTGATGCAATCCAGAAAAAGCCCAGGATCTAGCCATGAAGTTTGAGAAATATGCGAAAGAATGAGCCTGATGAGGGCAAATCCTAGAGCTAACCCAGACCTAACATGCGTTATCCTCTAAAATATTGACCGCAACCAGGTTTAATGGACTGTTTCAGTGTGGTACCACACTACTACGGGATCCAATCCAGAAAAAACCCAGGATCTGTTCAACAAGTATGTGAAAAACGCGAAAGTAGGAGTCTGATGAGGTCAAATTCCAGACCTATCCCAGACTTAACTTGCGTTATCCTCTAAAATATTGATCGAAACCGGGTCTAATCGACTGTTTCAGCGTGGTACCACATTACTACGTGATCCAAACCAGAAAAAACCCAGGATGTGTTCAACAAGTATGTGAAAAACGCGAAAGTATGAGCCTGATGAGGGCAAATTTCAGACCTATCCCAGACCTAACTTGCGTTGTCCTCTAAGGTATTGATGGAAACCAGGTTTAAGTGACTGTTTCAGTGTTGTACTTCATTACTACGTTATGCGATCAAGAAAAAGCCCAGGATCTAGCCATCATGTATGAGACATATGCGAAAGAATAAGCCTGATGAGGGCAATTCCTAGACCTAACCCAGACCTAACATGCGTTATCTTCTAAAATATTTATCCAGACCAGGTTTCATTGAATGTTTCAGTGTGGTACCACTTTACTACGTGATCCAATCCAGAAATAGCCCAGGATCTAGCCATGAAGTATGAGAAATATGCGAAAGTATGAGCCTGATGAGGGCAAATCCAAGACCTATCCCAGACCTAACTTGCGTTGTCCTCTAAGATATTGATAGAGACCAGGTTTAATTGAATGTTTCAGTGTGGTACTATATTACTACGTGATGCAATCCAGAAAAAGCCCAGGATCTAGCCATCAAGTTTGAGAAATATGCGAAAGAATGAGCCTGATGAGGGCAAATAATAGACCTAACCCAGACCTAACATGCGTTATCCTCTAAAATATTGATCGCAACCAGGTTTAATGGACTGTTTCAGTGTGGTACCACACTACTACGTGATCCAAACCAGAAAAAACCCAGGATCTGTTCAACAAGTATGTGAAAAACGCGAAAGTATGAGTCTGATGAGGTCAAATCCCAGACCTATCCCAGACTTAACTTGCGTTATCCTCTAAAATATTTATCAAGACCAGGTTTAATTGAATGTTTCAGTGTGGTACCACATTACTACGTGAACCAAACCAGAAAAAACCCAGGATCCGTTCAACAAGTATGTTAAAACTGCGACAGTATGACCCTGATGAGGGCAAATCCCAGGCCTAACCTAGACCTAACATGCGTTGTCCTCTAAAATATTGATGGAAACCAGGTTTAATTGACTGTTTCAGTGTTGTACTTCATTACTACGTGATGCAATCCAGAAAAAGCCCAGGATCTAGCCATGAAGTATGAGAAATATGCGAAAGTAAGAGCCTGATGAGGGCAAATCCTAGACCTATCCCAGACCTAACATGCGTTATCCTCTAAAATATTTATCCAGACCAGGTTTCATTGAATGTTTCAGTGTGGTACCACTTTACTACGTGATCCAATCCAGAAATAGCCCAGGATCTAGCCATGAAGTATGAGAAATATGCGAAACTATGAGCCTGATGAGGGCAAATCCAAGACCTATCCCAGACCTAACTTGCGTTGTCCTCTAAGATATTGATGGAGACCAGGTTCAATTGACTGTTTCAGCTTGATACCACATTACTACGTGATACAATCCAGAAACAGCCCAGGATCTAGCCATGAAGTATGAGAAATATGCGAAAGTATGAGCCTGATGAGGGCAAATCGTAGACCTAACCCAGATCTAACATGCGTTATCCTCTAAAATATTGATCGAAACCTGGTTTAATCGACTGTCTCAGAGTGGTACCACATTACTATGTGATCCAAACCAGAAAATATCCCAGGATCTGTTCAACGAGTATGTGAAGTGTGCGAAAGTAAGAGTCTGATGAGGTCATATCCCAGACCTATCCCAGACCTAACTTACGTTATCCTCTAAAATATTGATCGAAACCAGGTTTAGTCAACTGTTTCAGTGTGGTACCACATTACTACGTGATCCAAACCAGAAAAAACCTAGGATCTGTCCAACAAGTATGTGAAAAACGCGAAAGTATGAGCCTGATTAGGGCGAATCCCAGATCTATCCCAGACCTAACTTGCGTTGTCCTCTAAAATATTGATGGAAACCAGGTTTAATTGACTGTTTCAGTGTTGTACTTCATTGCTACGTTATGCAATCCAGAAAAAGCCCAGGATCTAGCCATCAAGTATGAGAAATATGCGAAAGTATGAGCCTAATGAGGGCAAATCCTAGACCTAACCCAAACCTAACATGCGTTATCCTCTAAAATATTTATCAAGACAGGTTTAATTGAATGTTTCAGTGTGGTACCACATTACTACGTGAACCAAACCAGAAAAAACCCAGGATCCATTCAACAAGTATGTTAAAACTGCGGCAGTATGACCCTGATGAGGGCAAATCCCAGGCCTAACCTAGACCTAACATGCGTTGTCCTCTAAAATACTGATGGAAACCAAGTTTAATTGACTGTTTCAGTGTTGTACTTCATTACTACGTGATGCAATCCAGAAAAAGCCCAGGATCTAGCCATCAAGTATGAGAAATATGCGAAAGAATGAGCCTGATGAGAGCAAATCCCTGACCTAACCTAGACCTAACATGAATTATTCTCTAAAATATTGATCAAAACCAGGTTTAATTGACTGTTTCAGTGCGGTGCCACATTACTACGTGATCCAATCCAGAAATAGCCCAGGATCTAGCCATGAAGTATGAGAAACATGCGAAAGTATGAGCCCGATGAGGGCAAAACCCTGACCTAACCTAGACCTAACATGAATTATTCTCTAAAATATTGATCAAAACCAGGTTTAATTGACTGTTTCAGTGCGGTGCCACATTACTACGTGATCCAATCCAGAAATAGCCCAGGATCTAGCCATGAAGTATGAGAAACATGCGAAAGTATGAGCCCGATGAGGGCAAATCCTAGACCTGACCTAGACCTAAGATGCATTATCCTCTAAAATATTTATCCAGACCAGGTTTCATTGAATGTTTCAGTGTGGTACCACTTTACTTCGTGATCCAATCCAGAAATAGCCCAGGATCCAGCCATGAAGTATGAGAAATATGCGAAAGTAAGAGCCTGATGAGGGCAAATCCTAGACCTATCCCAGACCTAACTTGCGTTATCCTCCAAAATATTGATCGAAACCAGGTTTAATTGACTGTTTCAGCGTGGTACCACATTACTACGTGATACAATCCAGAAACAGCCCAGGATCTAGCCATGAAGTATGAGAAATATGCGAAAGTATGAGCCTGATGAGGGCAAATCCTAGACCTAACCCAGACCTAACATGCGTCATCCTCCGAAATATTTATCAAGACCAGGTTTAATTGATTGTTTCAGTGTGGTCCCACATTCCTACGTGATCCAAACCAGAAAAAACCCAGGATCCGTTCAACAAGTATGTGAAGAATGCGAAAGTATGAGTCTGATGAGTGAAAATCCCAGGCCTAACCTAGACCTAACATGAATTATTCTCTAAAATATTGATCGAAACCAGATTTAATTGACTGTTTCAGTGTGGTCCCACATTACTACGTGATGCAAACCAGAAAAAACCCAGGCTCCGTTCAACAAGTATGTGAAGAATGCGAAAGTATGAGTCTGATGAGTGAAAATCCCAGGCCTAATCTAGACCTAACCTGCGTTATCCTCAAAAATATTGACCGAAACCTGGTTTAATCGACTGTTTCAGTGTGGTACCATATTACTGTGTGATCTAAACCAGAAAATAACCCAGGATCTGATCAACGAGTATGTGAAGGGTGCGAAAGTATGAGTCTGACGAGGTCAAATCCCAGACCTATTCCAGACCTAACATGCGTTATCCTCTAAAATATTGATCGAAACCAGGTTTAATCGACTGTTTCAGTGTGGTACCACATTACTACGTGATCCAAACCAGAAAAAACCCAGGATCTGTTTAACAAGTATGTGAAAAACGCGAAAGTATGAGCCTGATTAGGGCGAATCCCAGATCTATCCCAGACCTAACTTGCATTGTCGTCTAAAATATTGATGGAAACCAGGTTTAATTGACTGTTTCAGTGTTGTACTTCATTACTACGTTATGCAATCCAGAAAAAGCCCAGGATCTAGCCATCAAGTATGAGAAATATGCGAAAGAATGAGCCTGATAAGAGCAAATCCCAGACCTAACCTAGACCTAACATGAATTATTCTCTAAAATATTAATCGAAACCAGGTTTAATTGACTCTTTCAGTGTGGTCCCACATTACTACGTGATCCAAACCAGAAAAAACCCAGGATCCGTTCAACAAGTATGTGAAGAATGCGAAAGTATGAGTCTGATGAGAGCAAATCCTAGACCTAACCCAGACCTAACATGCGTTATCCTCTAAAATATTTATCAAGACCAGGTTTAATTGAATGTTTCAGTGTGGTACCACATTACTACGTGATGCAATCCAGAAAAAGCCCAGGATCTAGCCATGAAGTTTGAGAAATATGCGAAAGAATGAGCCTGATGAGGGCAAATCCTAGAGCTAACCCAGACCTAACATGCGTTATCCTCTAAAATATTGACCGCAACCAGGTTTAATGGACTGTTTCAGTGTGGTACCACACTACTACGTGATCCAAACCAGAAAAAACCCAGGATCTGTTCAACAAGTATGTGAAAAACGCGAAAGTATGAGTCTGATGAGGTCAAATTCCAGACCTATCCCAGAATTAACTTGCGTTATCCTCTAAAATATTGATCGAAACCGGGTCTAATCGACTGTTTCAGCGTGGTACCACATTACTACGTGATCCAAACCAGAAAAAACCCAGGATCTGTTCAACAAGTATGTGAAAAACGCGAAAGTATGAGCCTGATGAGGGCAAATTTCAGACCTATCCCAGACCTAACTTGCGTTGTCCTCTAAGATATTGGTGGAAACCAGGTTTAAGTGACTGTTTCAGTGTTGTACTTCATTACTACGTTATGCGATCAAGAAAAAGCCCAGGATCTAGCCATCATGTATGAGACATATGCGAAAGAATAAGCCTGATGAGGGCAATTCCTAGACCTAACCCAGACCTAACATGCGTTATCCTCTAAAATATTTATCCAGACCAGGTTCCATTGAATGTTTCAGTGTGGTACCACTTTACTACGAGATCCAATCCAGAAATAGCCCAGGATCTAGCCATGAAGTATGAGAAATATGCGAAAGTATGAGCCTGATGGGGGCAAATCCTAGACCTAACCCAGACCTAACATACGTTATCTTCTAAAATATTTTTCAAGACCAGGTTTAATTGAATGTTTCAGTGTGGTACCAGATTACTACGTGATGTAATCCAGAAAAAGCCCAGGATCTAGCCATCAAGTTTGAGAAATATGCGAAAGAATGATCCTGATGAGGGCAAATAATAGACCTAACCCAGACCTAACATGCGTTATCCTCTAAAATATTGATCGCAACCAGGTTTAATGGACTGTTTCAGTGTGGTACCACACTACTACGTGATCCAAACCAGAAAAAACCCAGGATCTGTTCAACAAGTATGTGAAAAACGCGAAAGTATGAGCCTGATGAGTGCAAATCCTAGACCTAACCCAGACCTAACATGCGTTATCCTCTGAAATATTTATCAAGACCAGGTTTAATTGAATGTTTCAGTGTGGTACTACATTACTACGTGATGCAATCCAGAAAAAGCCCAGGATCTAGCCATCAAGTTTGAGAAATATGCGAAAGAATGAGCCTGATGAGGGCAAATACTAGACCTAACCCAGACCTAACATGCGTTATCCTCTAAAACATTGATCGCAACCAGGTTTAATGGACTGCTTCAGTGTGGTACCACACTACTACGTGATCCAAAGCAGAAAAAACCCAGGATCTGTTCAACAGGTATGTGAAAAACGCGAAAGTATGAGCCTTTTGAGTGCAAATCCTAGAGCTAACCCAGACCTAACATGCGTTATCCTCTGAAATATTTATCAAGACCAAGTTTAATTGAATGTTTCAGTGTGGTACTACATTACTACGTGATGCAATCCAGAAAAAGCCCAGGATCTAGCCATGAAGTATGAGAAATATGCGAAAGTATGAGCCTAATGAGGGCAAATCCTAGACCTAACCCAAACCTAACATGCGTTATCCTCTAAAATATTTATCAAGACCAGGTTTAATTGAATGTTTCAGTGTGGTACCACATTACTACGTGAACCAAACCAGAAAAAACCCAGGATCCGTTCAACAAGTATGTTAAAACTGCGACAGTATGACCCTGATGAGGGCAAATCCCAGGCCTAACCTAGACCTAACATGCGTTGTCCTCTAAAATATTGATGGAAACCAGGTTTAATTGACTGTTTCAGTGTTGTACTTCATTACTACGTGATGCAATCCAGAAAAAGCCCAGGATCTAGCCATGAAGTATGAGAAATATGCGAAAGTAAGAGCCTGATGAGGGCAAATCCTAGACCTATCCCAGACCTAACATGCGTTATCCTCTAAAATATTTATCCAGACCAGGTTTCATTGAATGTTTCAGTGTGGCACCACTTTACTACGTGATCCAATCCAGAAATAGCCCAGGATCTAGCCATGAAGTATGAGAAATATGCGAAAGTATGAGCCTGATGAGGGCAAATCCAAGACCTATCCCAGACCTAACTTGCGTTGTCCTCTAAGATATTGATGGAGACCAGGTTCAATTGGCTGTTTCAGTGTTGTACTTCATTACTACGTGATGCAATCCAGAAAAAGCCCAGGATCTAGCTATGAAGTATGAGATATATGCGAAAGTATGAGCCTGATGAGTGCAAATCCTAGACCTAACCCAGACCTAACATGCGTTATCCTCTGAAATATTTATCAAGACCAGGTTTAATTGAATGTTTCAGAGTGGTACTACATTACTACGTGATGCAATCCAGAAAAAGCCCAGGATCTAGCCATCAAGTTTGAGAAATATGCGAAAGAATGAGCCTGATGAGGGCAAATACTAGACCTAACCCAGACCTAACATGCGTTATCCTCTAAAATATTGATCGCAACCAGGTTTAATGGACTGTTTCAGTGTGGTACCACTTTACTACGTGATCCAATCCAGAAATAGCCCAGGATCTAGCCATGAAGTATGAGAAATATGCGAAAGTAAGAGCCTGATGAGGGCAAATCCAAGACATATCCCAGACCTAACTTGCGTTGTCCTCTAAGATATTGATGGAGACCAGGTTCAATTGACTGTTTCAGTGTGCTGCTACATTACAACGTGATGCAATCCAGCAAACGCCCAGGATCTAGCCATCAAGTATGAGAAATATGCAGAAGAATGAGCCTGATGAGGGCAAATCCTAGACCTAACCCAGACCTAACATGCGTTATCCTCTAAAATATTTATCCAGACCAGGTTTCATTGAATGTTTCAGTGTGGTACCACTTTACTACGTGATCCAATCCAGAAATAGCCCAGGATCTAGCCATGAAGTATGAGAAATATGCGAAAGTATGAGCCTGATGAGGGCAAATCCAAGACATATCCCAGACCTAACTTGCGTTGTCCTCTAAGATATTGATGGAGACCAGGTTCAATTGACTGTTTCAGTGTTGTACTTCATTACTACGTGATGCAATCCAGAAAAAGCCCAGGATCTAGCCATCAAGTATGAGAAATATGCGAAAGAATGAGCCTGATAAGAGCAAATCCCAGACCTAACCTAGACCTAACATGAATTATTCTCTAAAATATTAATCGAAACCAGGTTTAATTGACTGTTTCAGTGTGGTCCCACATTACTACGTGATCCAAACCAGAAAAAACCCAGGATCCGTTCAACAAGTATGTGAAGAATGCGAAAGTATGAGTCTGATGAGAGCAAATCCTAGACCTAACCCAGACCTAACATGCGTTATCCTCTAAAATATTTATCAAGACCAGGTTTAATTGAATGCTTCAGTGTGGTACCACATTACTACGTGATGCAATCCAGAAAAAGCCCAGGATCTAGCCATGAAGTTTGAGAAATATGCGAAAGAATGAGCCTGATGAGGGCAAATCCTAGAGCTAACCCAGACCTAACATGCGTTATCCTCTAAAATATTGACCGCAACCAGGTTTAATGGACTGTTTCAGTGTGGTACCACACTACTACGTGATCCAAACCAGAAAAAACCCAGGATCTGTTCAACAAGTATGTGAAAAACGCGAAAGTATGAGTCTGATGAGGTCAAATTCCAGACCTATCCCAGAATTAACTTGCGTTATCCTCTAAAATATTGATCGAAACCGGGTCTAATCGACTGTTTCAGCGTGGTACCACATTACTACGTGATCCAAACCAGAAAAAACCCAGGATCTGTTCAACAAGTATGTGAAAAACGCGAAAGTATGAGCCTGATGAGGGCAAATTTCAGACCTATCCCAGACCTAACTTGCGTTGTCCTCTAAGATATTGGTGGAAACCAGGTTTAAGTGACTGTTTCAGTGTTGTACTTCATTACTACGTTATGCGATCAAGAAAAAGCCCAGGATCTAGCCATCATGTATGAGACATATGCGAAAGAATAAGCCTGATGAGGGCAATTCCTAGACCTAACCCAGACCTATCATGCGTTATCCTCTAAAATATTTATCCAGACCAGGTTCCATTGAATGTTTCAGTGTGGTACCACTTTACTACGAGATCCAATCCAGAAATAGCCCAGGAGCTAGCCATGAAGTATGAGAAATATGCGAAAGTATGAGCCTGATGGGGGCAAATCCTAGACCTAACCCAGACCTAACATACGTTATCTTCTAAAATATTTATCAAGACCAGGTTTAATTGAATGTTTCAGTGTGGTACCAGATTACTACGTGATGTAATCCAGAAAAAGCCCAGGATCTAGCCATCAAGTTTGAGAAATATGCGAAAGAATGATCCTGATGAGGGCAAATAATAGACCTAACCCAGACCTAACATGCGTTATCCTCTAAAATATTGATCGCAACCAGGTTTAATGGACTGTTTCAGTGTGGTACCACACTACTACGTGATCCAAACCAGTAAAAACCCAGGATCTGTTCAACAAGTATGTGAAAAACGCGAAAGTGTGAGCCTGATGAGTGCAAATCCTAGACCTAACCCAGACCTAACATGCGTTATCCTCTGAAATATTTATCAAGACCAGGTTTAATTGAATGTTTCAGTGTGGTACTACATTACTACGTGATGCAATCCAGAAAAAGCCCAGGATCTAGCCATCAAGTTTGAGAAATATGCGAAAGAATGAGCCTGATGAGGGCAAATACTAGACCTAACCCAGACCTAATATGCGTTATCCTCTAAAACATTGATCGCAACCAGGTTTAATGGACTGCTTCAGTGTGGTACCACACTACTACGTGATCCAAAGCAGAAAAAACCCAGGATCTGTTCAACAGGTATGTGAAAAACGCGAAAGTATGAGCCTGATGAGTGCAAATCCTAGACCTAACCCAGACCTAACATGCGTTATCCTCTGAAATATTTATCAAGACCAGGTTTAATTGAATGTTTCAGTGTGGTACTACATTACTACGTGATGCAATCCAGAAAAAGCCCAGGATCTAGCCATCAAGTTTGAGAAATATGCGAAAGAATGAGCCTGATGAGGGCAAATACTAGACCTAACCCAGACCTAACATGCGTTATCCTCTAAAACATTGATCGCAACCAGGTTTAATGGACTGCTTCAGTGTGGTACCACACTACTACGTGATCCAAAGCAGAAAAAACCCAGGATCTGTTCAACAGGTATGTGAAAAACGCGAAAGTATGAGCCTTTTGAGTGCAAATCCTAGAGCTAACCCAGACCTAACATGCGTTATCCTCTGAAATATTTATCAAGACCAAGTTTAATTGAATGTTTCAGTGTGGTACTACATTACTACGTGATGCAATCCAGAAAAAGCCCAGGATCTAGCCATGAAGTATGAGAAATATGCGAAAGTATGAGCCTAATGAGGGCAAATCCTAGACCTAACCCAAACCTAACATGCGTTATCCTCTAAAATATTTATCAAGACCAGGTTTAATTGAATGTTTCAGTGTGGTACCACATTACTACGTGAACCAAACCAGAAAAAACCCAGGATCCGTTCAACAAGTATGTTAAAACTGCGACAGTATGACCCTGATGAGGGCAAATCCCAGGCCTAACCTAGACCTAACATGCGTTGTCCTCTAAAATATTGATGGAAACCAGGTTTAATTGACTGTTTCAGTGTTGTACTTCATTACTACGTGATGCAATCCAGAAAAAGCCCAGGATCTAGCCATGAAGTATGAGAAATATGCGAAAGTAAGAGCCTGATGAGGGCAAATCCTAGACCTATCCCAGACCTAACATGCGTTATCCTCTAAAATATTTATCCAGACCAGGTTTCATTGAATGTTTCAGTGTGGCACCACTTTACTACGTGATCCAATCCAGAAATAGCCCAGGATCTAGCCATGAAGTATGAGAAATATGCGAAAGTATGAGCCTGATGAGGGCAAATCCAAGACCTACCCAGACCTAACTTGCGTTGTCCTCTAAGATATTGATGGAGACCAGGTTCAATTGGCTGTTTCAGTGTTGTACTTCATTACTACGTGATGCAATCCAGAAAAAGCCCAGGATCTAGCTATGAAGTATGAGATATATGCGAAAGTATGAGCCTGATGAGTGCAAATCCTAGACCTAACCCAGACCTAACATGCGTTATCCTCTGAAATATTTATCAAGACCAGGTTTAATTGAATGTTTCAGTGTGGTACTACATTACTACGTGATGCAATCCAGAAAAAGCCCAGGATCTAGCCATCAAGTATGAGAAATATGCGAAAGAATGAGCCTGATGAGAGCAAATCCCAGACCTAACCTAGACCTAACATGCGTTATCCTCTAAAATATTGAGCGAAACGAAGTTTAATGGACTGTTTCAGTGTGGTACCACACTACTTCGTGATCCAAACCAGAAAAAACCCAGGATCTGTTCAACAAGTAAGCGAAAAACGCTAAACTGTGAGCCTGATGAGGGCAAATCTTAGACCTAACCCAGACCTAAGATGCGTTATCCTCTAAAATATTTATCCAGACCAGGTTTTATTGAATGTTTCAGTGTGGTACCACTTTACTACGTGATCCAATACAGAAATAGCCCAGGATCTAGCCATGAAGTATGAGAAATATGCGAAAGTAAGAGCCTGATGAGGGCAAATCCTAGACCCATCACAGACCTAACTTCCGTTATCCTCTAAAATATTGATCGAAACCAGGTTTAATTGACTGTTTCAGCGTGGTACCACATTACTACGTGATACAATCCAGAAACAGCCCAGGATCTAGCCATGAAGTATGAGAAATATGCGAAAGTATGAGCCTGATGAGAGCAAATCCTAGACCTAACCCAGACCTAACATGCGTTATCCTCTAAAATATTTATCAAGACCAGGTTTAATTGATTGTTTCAGTGTGGTCCCACATTACTACGTGTTCCATGCCAGAAAATACCCAGGGTCTGTTCAACATGTATGAGAAATATGCGGAAGAATGAGCCTGATGAGGGCAAAACCTAGACCTAACCCAGACCTAACATGCGTTATTCTCTAAAATATTTATCAAGACCAGGTTTATTTGAATGTTTCAGTGTGGTACCACATTACTACGTCATCCAAACCAGAAAAAACCCAGGATCCGTTCAACAAGTATGTGAAGAATGCGAAAGTATGAGTCTGATCAGTGAAAATCCCAGGCATTACCTAGACCTAACTTGCGTTGTCTTCTAAAATATTCATGGAAACCTGGTTTCATTGACTGTTTCAGTGTGGTACCACTTTACTGCGTGATCCAATCCAGAAATAGCCCAGGATCTAGCCATAAAGTATGAGAAATATGCGAAAGTATGAGCCTGATGAGTGCAAATCCTAGACCTAACCCAGACCTAACATGCGTTATCCTCTGAAATATTTATCAAGACCAGGTTTAATTGAATGTTTCAGTGTGGTACTACATTACTACGTGATGCAATCCAGAAAAAGCCCAGGATCTAGCCATCAAGTTTGAGAAATATGCGAAAGAATGAGCCTGATGAGGGCAAATACTAGACCTAACCCAGACCTAACATGCGTTATCCTCTAAAACATTGATCGCAACCAGGTTTAATGGACTGCTTCAGTGTGGTACCACATTACTACGTGAACCAAACCAGAATAAACCCAGGATCCGTTCAACAAGTATGTTAAAACTGCGGCAGTATGACACTGATGAGAGCAAATCCCTGACCTAACCTAGACCTAACATGAATTATTCTCTAAAATATTGATCAAAACCAGGTTTAATTGACTGTTTCAGTGGGGTGCCACATTACTACGTGATCCAATCCAGAAATAGCCCCGGATCTAGCCATGAAGTATGAGAAATATGCGAAAGTATGAGCCTGATGAGGGCAAATCCTAGACCTAACCCAGACCTAACATGCGTTATTCTCTAAAATATTTATCAAGACCAGGTTTAATTGGATGTTTCAGTGTGGTACCACATTACTACGTCATCCAAACCAGAAAAAACCCAGGATCCGTTCAACAAGTATGCGGAGAATACGAAAGTATGAGTCTGATCAGTGAAAATCTCAGGCCTTACCTAGACCTAACTTGCGTTGTCTTCTAAAATATTCATGGAAACCTGGTTTCATTGACTGTTTCAGTGAGGTACTACATTACTACGTGATGCAATCTAGAAAAAGCCCAGGATCTAGCCATCAAGTGTGAGAAATATGCGAAAGAATGAGCCTGATGAGAGCAAATCCCAGACCTAACCTAGACCTAACATGCGTTATCCTCTAAAATATTGAGCGAAACCAGGTTTAATGGACTGTTTCAGTGTGGTACCACTTTACTACGTGATCCAATCCCGAAATAGCCCAGGATCTAGCCATGAAGTATGAGAAATATGCGAAAGTAAGAGCCTGATGAGGGCAAATCCTAGACCTATCCCAGACCTAACTTCCGTTATCCTCTAAAATATTGATCGAAACCAGGTTTAATTGACTGTTTCAGCGTGGTACCACATTACTACGTGATACAATCCAGAAACAGCCCAGGATCTAGCCATGAAGTATGAGAAATATGCGAAAGTAAGAGCCTGATGAGGGCAAATCCTAGACCTATCCCAGACCTAACTTCCGTTATCCTCTAAAATATTGATCGAAAACAGGTTTAATTGACTGTTTCAGAATTGTACTTCATTACTAAGTGATGCAATCCAGAAAAAGCCCAGGATCTAGCCATCAAGTATGAGAAATATGCGAAAGAATGAGCCTGATGCGGGCAAATCCTAGACCTAACCCAGACCTAACATGCGTTATCCTCTAAAATATTTATCAAGACCAGGTTTAATTGAATGTTTCAGTGTGGTACCACATTACTACGTGATGCAATCCAGAAAAAGCCCAGGATCTAGCCATCAAGTATGAGAAATATGCGAAAGAATGAGCCTGATGAGAGCAAATCCTTGACCTAACCTAGACCTAACATGAATTATTCTCTAAATATTGATCAAAAGCAGGTTTAATCGACTGTTTCAGTGTGGTACCACATTACTACGTGATCCAAACCAGAAAAAACCCAGGATCCGTTCAACAAGTATGTGAAGATTGCGTAAGTATGAGTCTGATGAGTGAAAATCTCAGGCCTTACCTAGACCTAACTTGCGTTGTCCTCTAAAATATTGATGGAAACCAGGTTTAATTGACTGTTTCAGTGTTGTACTTCATTACTACGTGATGCAATCCAGAAAAAGCCCAGGATCTAGCCATCAAGTATGAGAAATATGCGAAAGAATGAGCCTGATGAGAGCAAATCCCAGACCTAACCTAGACCTAACATGAATTATTCTCTAAAATATTGATCGAAACCAGGTTTAATTGACTGTTTCAGTGTTGTACTTCATTACTACGTGATGCAATCCAGAAAAAGTCCAGGATCTAGCCATCAAGTATGAGAAATATGCGAAAGAATGAGCCTGATGAGAGCAAATCCTTGACCTAACCTAGACCTAACATGAATTATTCTCTAAAATATTGATCAAAAGCAGGTTTAATCGACTGTTTCAGTGTGGTACCACATTATTATGTGATCCAAACCAGAAAATAACCCTGGATCTGTTCAAGGAGTATGTGAAGTGTGCGAAATTATGAGTCTGATGAGGTCAAATCCCTGACCTATCCCAGACCTAACTTGCGTTACCCTCTAAAATATTGATCGAAACCTGGTTTAATCGACTGTTTCATTGTGGTCCCACATTACTACGTGATCCAAACCAGAAAAAACCCAGGATCTGTTCAACGAGCATGTGAAGTGTGCGAAAGTATGAGTCTGATGAGGGCTAATCCCCGACCTATCCCAGACCTAACATGCGTTATCCTCTAAAATATTTATCAACACCAGGTTTAATTGATTGTTTCAGTGTGGTCCCACATTACTACGTGATCCAAACCAGAAAAAACCCATGATCCGTTCAACAAGTATGTGAAGAATGCGAAAGTATGAGTCTGATGAGTGAAAATCCCAGACCTAACCAAGACCTAACATGCGTTATCCTCAAAAATATTGATCGAAACCTGGTTCAATCGACTGTCTCAGTGTGGTACCACATTACTACGTGATCCAAACCAGTAAAAACCCAGGATCTGTTCAACAAGTATGTGAAAAACGCGAAAGTGTGAGCCTGATGAGTGCAAATCCTAGACCTAACCCAGACCTAACATGCGTTATCCTCTGAAATATTTATCAAGACCAGGTTTAATTGAATGTTTCAGTGTGGTACTACATTACTACGTGATGCAATCCAGAAAAAGCCCAGGATCTAGCCATCAAGTTTGAGAAATATGCGAAAGAATGAGCCTGATGAGGGCAAATACTAGACCTAACCCAGACCTAATATGCGTTATCCTCTAAAACATTGATCGCAACCAGGTTTAATGGACTGCTTCAGTGTGGTACCACACTACTACGTGATCCAAAGCAGAAAAAACCCAGGATCTGTTCAACAGGTATGTGAAAAACGCGAAAGTATGAGCCTGATGAGTGCAAATCCTAGACCTAACCCAGACCTAACATGCGTTATCCTCTGAAATATTTATCAAGACCAGGTTTAATTGAATGTTTCAGTGTGGTACTACATTACTACGTGATGCAATCCAGAAAAAGCCCAGGATCTAGCCATCAAGTTTGAGAAATATGCGAAAGAATGAGCCTGATGAGGGCAAATACTAGACCTAACCCAGACCTAACATGCGTTATCCTCTAAAACATTGATCGCAACCAGGTTTAATGGACTGCTTCAGTGTGGTACCACACTACTACGTGATCCAAAGCAGAAAAAACCCAGGATCTGTTCAACAGGTATGTGAAAAACGCGAAAGTATGAGCCTTTTGAGTGCAAATCCTAGAGCTAACCCAGACCTAACATGCGTTATCCTCTGAAATATTTATCAAGACCAAGTTTAATTGAATGTTTCAGTGTGGTACTACATTACTACGTGATGCAATCCAGAAAAAGCCCAGGATCTAGCCATGAAGTATGAGAAATATGCGAAAGTATGAGCCTAATGAGGGCAAATCCTAGACCTAACCCAAACCTAACATGCGTTATCCTCTAAAATATTTATCAAGACCAGGTTTAATTGAATGTTTCAGTGTGGTACCACATTACTACGTGAACCAAACCAGAAAAAACCCAGGATCCGTTCAACAAGTATGTTAAAACTGCGACAGTATGACCCTGATGAGGGCAAATCCCAGGCCTAACCTAGACCTAACATGCGTTGTCCTCTAAAATATTGATGGAAACCAGGTTTAATTGACTGTTTCAGTGTTGTACTTCATTACTACGTGATGCAATCCAGAAAAAGCCCAGGATCTAGCCATGAAGTATGAGAAATATGCGAAAGTAAGAGCCTGATGAGGGCAAATCCTAGACCTATCCCAGACCTAACATGCGTTATCCTCTAAAATATTTATCCAGACCAGGTTTCATTGAATGTTTCAGTGTGGCACCACTTTACTACGTGATCCAATCCAGAAATAGCCCAGGATCTAGCCATGAAGTATGAGAAATATGCGAAAGTATGAGCCTGATGAGGGCAAATCCAAGACCTACCCAGACCTAACTTGCGTTGTCCTCTAAGATATTGATGGAGACCAGGTTCAATTGGCTGTTTCAGTGTTGTACTTCATTACTACGTGATGCAATCCAGAAAAAGCCCAGGATCTAGCTATGAAGTATGAGATATATGCGAAAGTATGAGCCTGATGAGTGCAAATCCTAGACCTAACCCAGACCTAACATGCGTTATCCGCTGAAATATTTATCAAGACCAGGTTTAATTGAATGTTTCAGTGTGGTACTACATTACTACGTGATGCAATCCAGAAAAAGCCCAGGATCTAGCCATCAAGTATGAGAAATATGCGAAAGAATGAGCCTGATGAGAGCAAATCCCAGACCTAACCTAGACCTAACATGCGTTATCCTCTAAAATATTGAGCGAAACGAAGTTTAATGGACTGTTTCAGTGTGGTACCACACTACTTCGTGATCCAAACCAGAAAAAACCCAGGATCTGTTCAACAAGTAAGCGAAAAACGCTAAACTGTGAGCCTGATGAGGGCAAATCTTAGACCTAACCCAGACCTAAGATGCGTTATCCTCTAAAATATTTATCCAGACCAGGTTTTATTGAATGTTTCAGTGTGGTACCACTTTACTACGTGATCCAATACAGAAATAGCCCAGGATCTAGCCATGAAGTATGAGAAATATGCGAAAGTAAGAGCCTGATGAGGGCAAATCCTAGACCCATCACAGACCTAACTTCCGTTATCCTCTAAAATATTGATCGAAACCAGGTTTAATTGACTGTTTCAGCGTGGTACCACATTACTACGTGATACAATCCAGAAACAGCCCAGGATCTAGCCATGAAGTATGAGAAATATGCGAAAGTATGAGCCTGATGAGAGCAAATCCTAGACCTAACCCAGACCTAACATGCGTTATCCTCTAAAATATTTATCAAGACCAGGTTTAATTGATTGTTTCAGTGTGGTCCCACATTACTACGTGTTCCATGCCAGAAAATACCCAGGGTCTGTTCAACATGTATGAGAAATATGCGGAAGAATGAGCCTGATGAGGGCAAAACCTAGACCTAACCCAGACCTAACATGCGTTATTCTCTAAAATATTTATCAAGACCAGGTTTATTTGAATGTTTCAGTGTGGTACCACATTACTACGTCATCCAAACCAGAAAAAACCCAGGATCCGTTCAACAAGTATGTGAAGAATGCGAAAGTATGAGTCTGATCAGTGAAAATCCCAGGCATTACCTAGACCTAACTTGCGTTGTCTTCTAAAATATTCATGGAAACCTGGTTTCATTGACTGTTTCAGTGTGGTACCACTTTACTGCGTGATCCAATCCAGAAATAGCCCAGGATCTAGACATAAAGTATGAGAAATATGCGAAAGTATGAGCCTGATGAGTGCAAATCCTAGACCTAACCCAGACCTAACATGCGTTATCCTCTGAAATATTTATCAAGACCAGGTTTAATTGAATGTTTCAGTGTGGTACTACATTACTACGTGATGCAATCCAGAAAAAGCCCAGGATCTAGCCATCAAGTTTGAGAAATATGCGAAAGAATGAGCCTGATGAGGGCAAATACTAGACCTAACCCAGACCTAACATGCGTTATCCTCTAAAACATTGATCGCAACCAGGTTTAATGGACTGCTTCAGTGTGGTACCACATTACTACGTGAACCAAACCAGAATAAACCCAGGATCCGTTCAACAAGTATGTTAAAACTGCGGCAGTATGACACTGATGAGAGCAAATCCCTGACCTAACCTAGACCTAACATGAATTATTCTCTAAAATATTGATCAAAACCAGGTTTAATTGACTGTTTCAGTGGGGTGCCACATTACTACGTGATCCAATCCAGAAATAGCCCCGGATCTAGCCATGAAGTATGAGAAATATGCGAAAGTATGAGCCTGATGAGGGCAAATCCTAGACCTAACCCAGACCTAACATGCGTTATTCTCTAAAATATTTATCAAGACCAGGTTTAATTGAATGTTTCAGTGTGGTACCACATTACTACGTCATCCAAACCAGAAAAAACCCAGGATCCGTTCAACAAGTATGCGGAGAATACGAAAGTATGAGTCTGATCAGTGAAAATCTCAGGCCTTACCTAGACCTAACTTGCGTTGTCTTCTAAAATATTCATGGAAACCTGGTTTCATTGACTGTTTCAGTGAGGTACTACATTACTACGTGATGCAATCTAGAAAAAGCCCAGGATCTAGCCATCAAGTGTGAGAAATATGCGAAAGAATGAGCCTGATGAGAGCAAATCCCAGACCTAACCTAGACCTAACATGCGTTATCCTCTAAAATATTGAGCGAAACCAGGTTTAATGGACTGTTTCAGTGTGGTACCACTTTACTACGTGATCCAATCCCGAAATAGCCCAGGATCTAGCCATGAAGTATGAGAAATATGCGAAAGTAAGAGCCTGATGAGGGCAAATCCTAGACCTATCCCAGACCTAACTTCCGTTATCCTCTAAAATATTGATCGAAACCAGGTTTAATTGACTGTTTCAGCGTGGTACCACATTACTACGTGATACAATCCAGAAACAGCCCAGGATCTAGCCATGAAGTATGAGAAATATGCGAAAGTAAGAGCCTGATGAGGGCAAATCCTAGACCTATCCCAGACCTAACTTCCGTTATCCTCTAAAATATTGATCGAAAACAGGTTTAATTGACTGTTTCAGAATTGTACTTCATTACTAAGTGATGCAATCCAGAAAAAGCCCAGGATCTAGCCATCAAGTATGAGAAATATGCGAAAGAATGAGCCTGATGCGGGCAAATCCTAGACCTAACCCAGACCTAACATGCGTTATCCTCTAAAATATTTATCAAGACCAGGTTTAATTGAATGTTTCAGTGTGGTACCACATTACTACGTGATGCAATCCAGAAAAAGCCCAGGATCTAGCCATCAAGTATGAGAAATATGCGAAAGAATGAGCCTGATGAGAGCAAATCCTTGACCTAACCTAGACCTAACATGAATTATTCTCTAAATATTGATCAAAAGCAGGTTTAATCGACTGTTTCAGTGTGGTACCACATTACTACGTGATCCAAACCAGAAAAAACCCAGGATCCGTTCAACAAGTATGTGAAGATTGCGTAAGTATGAGTCTGATGAGTGAAAATCTCAGGCCTTACCTAGACCTAACTTGCGTTGTCCTCTAAAATATTGATGGAAACCAGGTTTAATTGACTGTTTCAGTGTTGTACTTCATTACTACGTGATGCAATCCAGAAAAAGCCCAGGATCTAGCCATCAAGTATGAGAAATATGCGAAAGAATGAGCCTGATGAGAGCAAATCCCAGACCTAACCTAGACCTAACATGAATTATTCTCTAAAATATTGATCGAAACCAGGTTTAATTGACTGTTTCAGTGTTGTACTTCATTACTACGTGATGCAATCCAGAAAAAGTCCAGGATCTAGCCATCAAGTATGAGAAATATGCGAAAGAATGAGCCTGATGAGAGCAAATCCTTGACCTAACCTAGACCTAACATGAATTATTCTCTAAAATATTGATCAAAAGCAGGTTTAATCGACTGTTTCAGTGTGGTACCACATTATTATGTGATCCAAACCAGAAAATAACCCTGGATCTGTTCAAGGAGTATGTGAAGTGTGCGAAATTATGAGTCTGATGAGGTCAAATCCCTGACCTATCCCAGACCTAACTTGCGTTACCCTCTAAAATATTGATCGAAACCTGGTTTAATCGACTGTTTCATTGTGGTCCCACATTACTACGTGATCCAAACCAGAAAAAACCCAGGATCTGTTCAACGAGCATGTGAAGTGTGCGAAAGTATGAGTCTGATGAGGGCTAATCCCCGACCTATCCCAGACCTAACATGCGTTATCCTCTAAAATATTTATCAACACCAGGTTTAATTGATTGTTTCAGTGTGGTCCCACATTACTACGTGATCCAAACCAGAAAAAACCCATGATCCGTTCAACAAGTATGTGAAGAATGCGAAAGTATGAGTCTGATGAGTGAAAATCCCAGACCTAACCAAGACCTAACATGCGTTATCCTCAAAAATATTGATCGAAACCTGGTTCAATCGACTGTCTCAGTGTGGTACCACATTACTACGTGATCCAAACCAGAAAAAACCCAGGATCTGTTCAACATGTATGTGAAAAACGCGAAAGTATGAGCCTGATGAGGGCAAATCCCAGACCTAACCGAGACCTGACATGCGTTGTCCTCTAAAATATTGATGGAAACCAGGTTTAATTGACTGTTTCAGTGTTGTACTCCATTACTACGTGATCCAAACCAGAAAAAACCCAGGATCTGTTCAACAAGTATGTGAAAAACGCGAAAGTATGAGCCTGATGTGGACAAATCCCAGGCCTATCCCAGACCTAACTTGCGTTGTCCTCTAAGATATTGATGGAAACTAGGTTTAATTGACTGTTTCAGTGTTGTACTTCATTACTACGTGATGCAATCCAGAGAAAGCCCAGGATCTAGCCATCAAGTATGACAAATATGCGAAAGAATGAGCCTGATGGGAGCAAATCCCAGACCTAACCTAGACCTAACATGAATTATTCTCTAAAATATTGATCGAAACCTGGTTTAATTGACTGTTTCAGTGTTGTACTTCATTGCTACGTGATGCAATCCAGAAAAAGCCCGGGATCGAGCCATCAAGTATGAGAAATATGCGAAAGAATGAGCCTGATGAGAGCAAATCGCAGACCTAACCTAACCTAGACCTAACATGAATTATTCTCTAAAATATTGATCAAAACCAGGTTTAATGGACTGTTTCAGTGTGGTACCACACTACTACGTGATCCAAACCAGAAAAAACCCAGGATCTGTTCAACAAGTATGTGAAAAATGCGAAAGTATGAGTCTGATGAGGTCAAATCCCAGACCTATCCCAGACTTAACTTGCGTTATCCTCTAAAATATTGATCGAAACCAGGTTTAATCGACTGTTTCAGCGTGGTACCACATTACTATGTGATACAATCCAGAAACAGCCCAGGATCTAGCCATGAAGTATGAGAGATATGCGAAAGTATGAGCCTGATGAGGGCAAATCCTAGACCTAACCCAAACCTAACATGCGTTATCCTCTAAAATATTTATCAAGACCAGGTTTAATTGAATGTTTCAGTGTGGTACCACATTACTACGTGATCCAAACCGGTAAAAACCCAGGATCCGCTCAACAAGTATGTGAAGAATGCGAAAGTATGAGTCTGATGAGTGAAAATCCCCGGCCTAACCTAGACCTAACATGCGTTATCCTCAAAAATATTGATCGAAACCAGGTTTAATCGACTGTTTCAGTGTGGTACCACATTACTATGTGATCCAATCCAGAAATAGCCCAGGATCCAGCCATGAAGTATGAGAAATATGCGAAAGGAGGAGCCTGATGAGGGCAAATCCTAGACCTAACCCAGACCTAACATGCGTTATCCTCTAAAATATTTATCAAGACCAGGTTTAATTGAATGTTTCAGTGTGGTACCACATTACTACGTGATCCAAACCAGTAAAAACCCAGGATCCGTTCAACAAGTATGTGAAGAATGCGAAAGTATGAGACTGATGAGTGAAAGTCCCCGGCCTAACCTAGACCTAACATGCGTTATCCTCAAAAATATTTATCAAGACCAGGTTTAACTGAATGTTTCAGTGTGGTACCACATTACTGCGCGATCCAAACCAGAAAACCCCCAGGATCTGTTCAACAAGTATGTGAAAAATGCGAAAGTATGACCCTGATGTGGGCAAATCCCAGACCTATCCCAGACCTAACTTGCATTGTCCTCTAAAATATTGATCGAAACCAGGTTTAATTGACTGTTTCAGTGTGGTACCACATTACTACGTGATCCAATCCAGAAATAGCCCAGGATCTAGCCATGAAGTATGGGAAATATGCGAAAGTATGAGCCTGATGTGGGCAAATCCTAGACCTAACCCAAACCTAACATGCGTTATCCTCTAAAATATTCATCAAGACCAGGTTTAATTGAATGTTTCAGTGTGGTACCACATTACTACGTGATCCAAACCGGTAAAAACCCAGGATCCGCTCAACAAGTATGTGAAGAATGCGAAAGTATGAGTCTGATGAGTGAAAATCCCCGGCCTAACCTAGACCTAACATGCGTTATCCTCAAAAATATTGATCGAAACCAGGTTTAATCGACTGTTTCAGCGTGGTACCACATTACTACGTGATCCAATCCAGAAATAGCCCAGGATCTAGCCATGAAGTATGGGAAATATGCGAATGTATGACCCTGATGTGGGCAAATCCCAGACCTATCCCAGACCTAACTTGCATTGTCCTCTAAAATATTGATCGAAACCAGGTTTAATTGACTGTTTCAGTGTGGTACCACATTACTACGTGATCCAATCCAGAAATAGCCCAGGATCTAGCCATGAAGTATGGGAAATATGCGAAAGTATGAGCCTGATGTGGGCAAATCCTAGACCTAACCCAAACCTAACATGCGTTATCCTCTAAAATATTCATCAAGACCAGGTTTAATTGAATGTTTCAGTGTGGTACCACATTACTACGTGAACCAAACCAGAAAAAACCCAGGATCTGTTAAACGAGTCTGTGAAGTGTGCGAAAGTATGAGCCTGATGAGGGCGAATCCCAGACCTATCCCAGACCTAACTTGCATTGTCCTCTAAAATATTGATCGAAACCAGGTTTAATTGACTGTTTCAGTGTGGTACCACATTACTACGTGATCCAATCCAGAAATAGCCCAGGATCTAGCCATGAAGTATGAGAAATATGCGAAAGTATGAGCCTAATGAGGGCAAATCCTAGACCTAACCCAGACCTAACATGTGTTATCATCTAAAATATTTATCAAGTCCTGGTTCATTTGAATGTTTCAGTGTGGTACCACATTACTACGTGATCCAAACCAGAAAAAACCCAGGATCCGTTCAACAAGTATGTGAAAAACGCGAACGTATGAGTCTGATGAGGGCAAATCCCAGACCTTTCGCAGACCTAACTTGCGTTGTCCTCTAAGATATTGATGGAAACCAGGTTTAATTGACTGTTTCAGTGTTGTACTTCATTACCACGTGATGCAATCCAGAAAAAGCCCAGGATCTAGCCATCAAGTATGAGAAATATGCGAAAGTATGAGCCTGACGAGAGCAAATCCAGGACCTAACCCAGACCTAACATGCGTTATCCTCTAAAATATTTATCAAGACCAGGTTTAATTGATTGCTTCAGTGTGGTCCCACATTACTACGTGATCCATCCAGAAAAAACCCAGGATCCGTTCAACAGGTATGTGAAGAATGCGAAAGAATGAGTCTGATGAGTGAAAATCCCAGGCCTTACCTAGACCTAACACGCGTTATCCTCAAGAATATTGATCGAAACCTGGTTTAATCGACTGTTTCAGTGTGGTACCACAATACTATGTGATCCAAACCAGAAAATAGCCCAGGATCTATCCATGAAGTATAAGAAATATGCGAAAGTATGAGCCTGATGAGGGCAAATCCTAGACCTAACCCAGACCTAACATGCGTTATCCTCAAAAATATTTATCAAGACCAGGTTTAACTGAATGTTTCAGTGTGGTACCACGTTACTACGTGATCCATACCAGAAAAAACCCAGGATCTGTTCCACAAGTATGTTAAAAATGCGAAAGCATGAGTCTGATGAGAGCAAATCCCAGGCCTAACCTAGACATAACTTTCGTTATCCTCTAAAATATTGATCGGAACCAGGTTTAGTGGGCTGTTTCAGTGTGGTACCACATGACTACGAGATCCAATCCAGAAATAGCCCAGGATCTAGCCATGAAGTATGAGAAATATGCGAAAGTATGAGCGTGATGAGGGCAAATCCTAGACCTAACCCAGACCTAACATGCGTTATCCTCAAAAATATTTATCAAGACCAGGTTTAATTGATTGCTTCAGTGTGGTCCCACATTACTACGTGCTCCAAACCAGAAAAAACCCAGGATCCGTTCAACAGGTATGTGAAGAATGCGAAAGAATGTGTCTGATGAGTGAAAATCTCAGGGCTAACCTAGACCTAACATGCATTATCCTCTAAAATATTGATGGAAACCAGGTTTAATTGACTGTTTCAGTGTTGTACTTCATTACTACGTGATGCAATCCAGAAAAAGCCCAGGATCTACCCATGAAGTATGAGAAATATGCGAAAGTATGAGCCTGATGAGGGCAAATCCTAGACCTAACCCAAACCTAACATGCGTTATCCTCTAAAATATTGATCCAAACCGGGTTTAATGGACTGCTTCAGTGTGGTACCACTTGACTACGTGATCCAAAGCGGAAAAAACGCTCGATCAGGTCAACGTGTATGTTAAAACTGCGAAAGTATGACCCTGATGAGGGCAAATCCCAGGCCTAACCTAGACCTAATATGCGTTGTCCTCAAAAATATTGATCGAAATCAAGTTTAATCGACAGTTTCAGTGTGGTACCACATTACTACGTGATCCAAACCAGAAAAAACCCAGGATCTGTTCAACAAGTATGTGAAGTATGCGAAAGTATGAGTCTGATGAGGGCAAATCCCAGGCCTAAACTAGACATAACTTTCGTTATCCTCTAAAATATTGATCGAAACCAGGTTTAATTGACTGTTTTAGTGTGGTACCACATTACTACGTGATCCAAACCAGAAAAAAACCCAGGATCTGTTCAACAAGTATGTGAAGTATGCGAAAGTATGAGTCTGATGAGGGCAAATCCCAGACCTATCCCAGACCTAACTTGCGTTATCCTCTAAAATATTGATCGAAACCAGGTTTAATTGACTGTTTTAGTGTGGTACCACTTTACTACGTGATCCAAACCAGAAAAAACCCAGGATCAGTTCAACAAGTATGTGTGTTAGAAACTAAGGGTTCTAACCGGGGTCCGGACGAGGGAAATACTAGGGAGAGTGATTGATAAGTTTTTTATTTTGTAATTTTCGCTTGGCGCTTTGCGACAAGCCTTTTATTTAATTTAAACAAAAAAAAATGAAAAAAATAAAAAAAATATAAATTACAAAGAGCGAGAATTATTTTATAATCCAGCCGGGGGTGGAGATTCACCGGCGTTGCCCCGGTTGGGATGGACCTTGGTTGCTGTAACAAAGGTTTGTTCAGATTAAATACGTGCGTACACGTATCGTAAACACGCTCGTCAGCTGTTCGCCTCGCTCTCCTAGCGGCTAGCTGTGCGCTGGGAGGGGGGAATCGGCTGTCGTTCAACGTGAATCAGTGGACTGTAAATTTGTACTTGTACGCTGATAATTATTTATTGAAACTATCAGCGATACGTTTGCCCTGAACAGAAGAGAATTCACTCGTATCTGTCGGGGGCGACTTAGCCACGGACGGGTCACCAAATGGAGGTCGTAAAGCTCCAAATGGGTGGATCCCGTGAGCACGCTCTCCGTGCGGGTGACGTAGGAACGTCGTGCGAGGTGATTTCCTGCGACACTGTAAAATTACTGCACGGCGACCGTTTCTACCGGGGACCGTGACAGTAAAGTGTCCTTTGCAAAAAATCCCTCGTGGGTCCAACCGCACTATAAAGCCTACCCGGCGACCGTGTTGCACGGGGACCGTATTTGGTAGGCGGCGTGACGGAAGGTGAGGCGACCTTGAACCCGAACTCCTCCATAGGGTGTACGGTCGACTCGTACACCGACGGGTTTTTGGAGAGGGTCTTTTGGCGACCTTTGCACGAAGAGCACTCCACGAGGCGGTACCGATTCAACGGTATGACCTTTGGGAGGCTCCAAAGCCGTATAGCTTTAAAGGGATTCTGGGTGGGTGCACCCTGAGTCCCTTACGTCGCGGTCGCGGCAACGACTGCAACGTACAATCCTTCCTAGCGAAGGCGGTCGCGCCACGCGCTGCGTGTATTACGACCTCCCTTTTGTCGCAGGTAGATTGTTCTGGGAAACTCTAACCGCAGCAACGGAGAGAATTCTTTTTTATACAAGTCCGAATATTATGTGCGAGTCCGTACTTGAGGAGCGAGATCTTCTGGGATCCGCTCCCGTTGGCAGTCGGCTCGTGAATAATTACGAATATTGTCGCGGATCGACAGACGAAGACTCGGTCGCGCCTTGTCGTCGCGATGCGGCGCTGCCGAATTCAGCTGTCGATCTCTTTTCAATATATTATACGGTTCTCTCTCTCGACGCTGACGTCACGATACCGTTTAAACCGGTGCGAAGCGAATCTTCGCGTGAGGTCGGCGTACAAAAACACGTAAACGGCTGCGGTTTTAAATCGTCCGAACGTTCAACGAACCTGACGAACGCTTAACCTTCCGCAGTGTCACGTACACAAACGGATACGGGAATCGCAGCCGAGAATTTAATGTTTTCAGACTAACGCGATTTTAAATAGTTTTTTAACATATTTAAACAATGTGAAAAACGCGAAAGTATGAGCCTGATGAGGGCGAATCCCAGACCTATCCCAGACCTAACTTGCGTTATCCTCTAAAATATTGATCGAAACCAGTTTTAATTGACTGTTTCGGCGTGGTACCACATTACTACGTGATACAATCCAGAAACAGCCCAGGATCTAGCCATGAAGTATGAGAAATATGCGAAAGTATGAGCCTGATGAGGGCAAATCCTAGACCTAACCCAAACCTAACATGCGTTATCCTCTAAAATATTTATCAAGACCAGGTTTAGTTGAATGTTTCAGTGTGGTACCACATTACTACGTGAACCAAACCAGAAAAAACCCAGGATCCGGTCAACAAGTATGTGAAGAATGCGAAAGTATGAGTCTGATGAGTGAAAATCCCAGGGCAAACCTAGACCTGACATGCGTTATCCTCTAAAATATTGATCCAAACCAGGTTTAATGGACTGTTTCAGTGTGGAACCACTTTACTACGTGATCCAAAGCAGAAAAAACCCTCGATCAGGTCAACATGTATGTTAAAACTGCGGAAGTATGACCCTGATGAGAGCAAATCCCAGGCCTAACCTAGACCTAACATGCGTTGTCCTCTAAAATATTGATGGAAACCTGGTTTAATTGACTGTTTCAGTGTTGTACTTCATTACTACGTGATGCAATCCAGAAAAAGCCCAGGATCTAGCCATCAAGTATGAGAAATATGCGAAAGAATGAGCCTGATGAGAGCAAATCCCAGACCTAACCTAGACATAACATGAATTATTCTCTAAAATATTGATCATGACCAGGTTTAATTGATTGTTTCAGTGTGGTCCCACATTACTACGTGATCCAAACCAGAAAAAACCCAGGATCCGTTCAACAAGTATGTGAAGAATGCGAAAGTATGAGCCTGATGAGGGCAAATCCCAGACCTATCCCAGACCAAACTTGCGTTATCCTCTAAAATGTTGATCGAAACCAGGTTTAATCGACTGCTTCAGTGTGGTACCAAATTGCTACGTGATACAAAGCAGAAAAAACCCTCGATCAGGTCAACATGTATGTTAAAACTGCGGAAGTATGACCCTGATGAGGGCAAATCCCAGGCCTAACCTAGACCTAACATGCGTTGTCCTCTAAAATATTGATGGAAACCAGGTTTAATTGACTGTTTCAGTGTTGTACTTCATTACTACGTGATGCAATCCAGAAAAAGCCCAAGATCTAGCCATCAAGTATGAGAAATATGCGAAAGAATGAGCCTGATGAGAGCAAATCCCAGACCTAACCTAGACATAACATGAATTATTCTCTAAAATATTGATCATGACCAGGTTTAATTGATTGTTTCGGTGTGGTCCCACATTACAACGTGATCCAAACCAGAAAAAACCCAGGATCCGTTCAACAAGTATGTGAAGAATGCGAAAGTATGAGCCTAATGAGGGCAAATCCCAGACCTATCCCAGACCAAACTTGCGTTATCCTCTAAAATATTGATCGAAACCAGGTTTAATCGACTGCTTCAGTGTGGTACCACATTGCTACGTGATCCAAACCAGAAAAAACCGAGGACCAGTTCAACAAGTATGTCAAAAACGCGAAAGTATGAGCCTGATGAGGGCAAATCCCAGACCTATCCCAGACCAAACTTGCGTTATCTTCTAAAATATTGATCGAAACCAGGTTTAATCGACTGCTTCAGTGTGGTACCACATTGCTGCGTGATCCAAACCAGAAAAAACCGAGGACCAGTTCAACAAGTATGTCAAAAACGCGGAAGTATGACCCTGATGAGGGCAAATCCCAGGCCTAACCTTGACCTAACATGCGTTTTCCTCTAAAATATTGATGGAAACCAGGTTTAATTGACTGTTTCAGTGTGGTACCACATTACCACGTGATCCAATCCAGAAATAGCCCAGGATCCAGCCATGAAGTATGAGAAATATGCGAAAGTATGAGCCTGATGGGGGCATATCCTAGTCCTAACCCAGACCTAACATGCGTTATCCTCTAAAATATTTATCATGACCAGGTTTAATTGATTGTTTCAGTGTGGTCCCACATTACTACGTGATCCAAACCAGAAAAAACCCAGGATCCGTTCAACAAGTATGTGAAGAATGCGAAAGTATGAGTCTGATGAGTGAAAATCCCTGGGCTAACCTAGACCTAACACGCGTTATCCTCAAAACTATTGATCGAAACCAGGTTTAATTGACTGTTTCAGCGTGGTACCACACTACTACGTGATCCAAACCAGAAAAAACCCAGGATCTGTTCAACAAGTATGTGAAAAACGCGAAAGTATGAGCCTGATGAGGGCAAATCCCAGACCTATCCCAGACCTAACTTGCGTTGTCCTCTAAGATATTGATGGAAACCAGGTTTAATTGACTGTTTCAGTGTTGTACTTCATTACTACATGATGCAATCCAGAAAAAGCCCAGGATCTAGCCATCAAGTATGAGAAATATGGGAAAGTATGAGCCTGATGAGGGCGAATCCCAGACCTATCCCAGACCTAACATGCGTTATCCTCTAAGATATTAATCGAAACCAGGTTTAATCGACTGTTTCAGTGTGGTACCACATTACTACGTGATCCAAACAAGAAAAAATCCCAGGATCTTGTCAACGAGTATGTGAAGTGTGCGAAAGTATGAGTCTGATGAGGGCTAATCCCAGACCTAACCTAGACCTAACATGAATTATTCTCTAAAATATTGATCGAAACCAGGTTTAATTGACTGTTTTAGTTGTGGTACCACTTTACTACGCGATCCAAAGCAGAAAAAACCCTCGATCAGGTCAACATGCATGTTAAAACTGCGAAAGTATGAGCCTGACGAGGGCTAATCCCAGACCTATCCCAGACCTAACTTGCGTTATCCTCTAAAATAGTGATCGAAACCAGGTTTAATTGACTGTTTTAGTTGTGGTACCACTTTACTACGTGATCCAAAGCAGAAAAAACACTCGATCAGGTCAACATGCATGTTAAAACTGCGAAAGTATGACCCTGATGAGGGCAAATCCCAGGCCTAACCTAGGCCTAACATGCGTTATCTTCTAAAATATTGAGCGAAACCAGGTTTAATTGACTGTTTCAGTGTGGTACCACATTACTACGTGATACAATCCAGAAATAGCCCAGGATCTAGCCATGAAGTATGAGAAAAATGCGAAAGTATGAGCCTGATGAGTGAAAATCCCAGACCTAACCTAGACCTAACATGCGTTATCCTCAAAAATATTGTTCGAAACCAGGTTTAATCGACTGTTTCAGTGTGGTACCACACTACTACGTGACCCAAACAGGAAAAACCCAGGATCTGTTCAACAAGTATGTGAAAAACGCGAAAGTATGAGCCTGATGAGGGCAAATCCCAGACCTATCCCAGACCTAACTTGCGTTGTCCTCTAAGATATTGATGGAAACCAGGTTTAATTGACTGTTTCAGTGTTGTACTTCATTACTACATGATGCAATCCAGAGAAAGCCCAGGATCTAGCCATCAAGTATGAGAAATATGGGAAAGTATGAGCCTGATGAGGGCGAATCCCAGACCTATCCCAGACCTAACATGCGTTATCCTCTAAGATATTAATCGAAACCAGGTTTAATCGACTGTTTCAGTGTGGTACCACATTACTACGTGATCCAAACAAGAAAAAATCCCAGGATCTTGTCAACGAGTATGTGAAGTGTGCGAAAGTATGAGTCTGATGAGGGCTAATCCCAGACCTAACCTAGACCTAACATGAATTATTCTCTAAAATATTGATCGAAACCAGGTTTAATTGACTGTTTTAGTTGTGGTACCACTTTACTACGTGATCCAAAGCAGAAAAAACCCTCGATCAGGTCAACATGCATGTTAAAACTGCGAAAGTATGAGCCTGATGAGGGCTAATCCCAGACCTATCCCAGACCTAACCTGCGTTATCCTCTAAAATAGTGATCGAAACCAGGTTTAATTGACTGTTTTAGTTGTGGTACCACTTTACTACGTGATCCAAAGCAGAAAAAACACTCGATCAGGTCAACATGCATGTTAAAACTGCGAAAGTATGACCCTGATGAGGGCAAATCCCAGGCCTAACCTAGGCCTAACATGCGTTATCTTCTGAAATATTGAGCGAAACCAGGTTTAATTGACTGTTTCAGTGTGGTACCACATTACTACGTGATACAATCCAGAAATAGCCCAGGATCTAGCCATGAAGTATGAGAAAAATGCGAAAGTATGAGCCTGATGAGTGAAAATCCCAGACCTTACCTAGACCTAACATGCGTTATCCTCAAAAATATTGTTCGAAACCAGGTTTAATCGACTGTTTCAGTGTGGTACCACACTACTACGTGACCCAAACAGGAAAAACCCAGGATCTGTTCAACAAGTATGTGAAAAACGCGAAAGTATGAGCCTGATGAGGGCAAATCCCAGACCTATCCCAGACCTAACTTGCGTTATCCTCAAAAATATTGATAGAAACCTGGTTTAATCGACTGTTTCAGTGTGGTACCACATTACTACGTAATCCAATCCAGAAATAGCCCAGGATCTAGCCATGAAGTATGAGAAATATGCGAAAGTATGAGCCTGACGAGGGCAAATCCTAGACCAAACCCAGACCTAACATGCGTTATCCTCTAAAATATTTATCAAGACCAGGTTTAATTGATTGTTTCAGTGTGGTCCCACATTACTACGTGATCCAAACCAGAAAAAAACCCAGGATCCGTTCGACAAGTATGTGAAGAATGCGAAAGTATGAGTCTGAAGAGAGAAAATCCCAGGCCTAACCTAGACCTGACATGCGTTATCCTCAAAAATATTGATCGAAACCTGGTTTATTCGACTGTTTCAGTGTGGTACCACATTACTATGTGATCCAAACCTGAAAATAACCCAGGATCTGTTCAACGAGTATGTGAGGCGTGCGAAAGTATGAGTCTGATGAATGCAAATCCCAGACCTATCCCAGACCTAACATGCGTTATCCTCTAAAATATTTATCAAGACCAGGTTTAATTGAATGTTTCAGTGTGGTACCACATTACTACGTGATCCAAACCAGTAAAAACCCAGGATCCGTTCAACAAGTATGTGAAGAATGCGAAAGTATGAGTCTGATGAGTGAAAATCCCCGGCCTAACCTAGACCTAACATGCGTTATCCTAAAAAATATTGTTCGAAACCAGGTTTAATCGACTGTTTCAGTGTGGTACCACACTACCACGTGACCCAAACCGGAAGAAACCCAGGATCTAGCCATCAAGTATGAGAAATATGCGAAAGTATGAGCCTGATGAGGGCGAATCTCAGACCTATCCCAGACCTAACTTGCGTTATCCTCTAAAATATTGATCGAAATCAGGTTTAATTGACTGTTTCAGCGTGGTACCACATTACTACGTGATCCAAAGCAGAAAAAACCCTCGATCAGGTCAACATGTATGTTAAAACTGCGAAAGTATGACCCTGATGTGGGCACATCCCAGGCCTAACCTAGACCTAACATGCGTTATCCTCAAAAATATTGATCCAAACAAGGTTTAATGGACTGTTTCAATGTGGTACCACTTTACTACGTGATCCAAAGTAGAAAAAACCCTCGATCACGTCAACATGTATGTTAAAACTGCGAAAGTATGAGCCTGATGAGGGCAAATCCTAGACCTGACCCAAACCTAACATGCGTTATCCTCTAAAATATTTATCAAGACCAGGTTTAATTGAATGTTTCAGTGTGGTACCACATTACTACGTGAACCAAACCAGAAAAAACCCAGGATCCGGTCAACAAGTATGTGAAGAATGCGAAAGTATGAGTCTGATGAGTGAAAATCCCAGGGCAAACCTAGACCTAACATGCGTTATCCTCTAAAATATTGATCCAAACCAGGTTTAATGGACTGTTTCAGTGTGGTACCACTTTACTACGTGATCCAAAGCAGAAAAAACCCTCGATCAGGTCAACATGTATGTTATAACTGCGGAAGTATGACCCTGATGAGGGCAAATCCCAGGCCTAACCTAGACCTAACATGCGTTGTCCTCTAAAATATTGATGGAAACCAGGTTTAATTGACTGTTTCAGTGTTGTACTTCATTACTACGTGATGCAATCCAGAAAGAGCCCAGGATCTAGCCATCAAGTATGAGAAATATGCGAAAGAATGAGCCTGATGAGAGCAAATCCCAGACCTAACCTAGACATAACATGAATTATTCTCTAAAATATTGATCATGACCAGGTTTAATTGATTGTTTCAGTGTGGTCCCACATTACTACGTGATCCAAACCAGAAAAAACCCAGGATCCGTTCAACAAGTATGTGAAGAATGCGAAAGTATGAGCCTGATGAGGGCAAATCCCAGACCTATCCCAGACCAAACTTGCGTTACCCTCTAAAATATTGATCGAAACCAGGTTTAATCGACTGCTTCAGTGTGGTACCACATTGCTACGTGATCCAAAGCAGAAAAAACCCTCGATCAGGTCAACATGTATGTTAAAACTGCGGAAGTATGACCCTGATGAGGGCAAATCCCAGCCTAACCTAGACCTAACATGCGTTGTCCTCTAAAATATTGATGGAAACCAGGTTTCATTGACTGTTTCAGTGTTGTACTTCATTACTACGTGATGCAATCCAGAAAAAGCCCAGGATCTAGCCATCAAGTATGAGAAATATGCGAAAGTATGAGTCTGATGAGGGCTAATCCCAGACCTATCCCAGACCTAACTTGCGTTATCCTCTAAAATAGTGATCGAAACCAGGTTTAATCGACTGTTTCAGTTTGGTACCACATTGCTACGTGATCCAAACCAGAAAACACCCAGGATCAGTTCAACAAGTATGTGAAAAACGCGAAAGTATGAACCTGATGAGGGCGAATCCCAGACCTATCCCAGACCTAACTTGCGTGATCCTCTAAAATATTGATCGAAACCAGTTTTAATTGACTGTTTCGGCGTGGTACCACATTACTACGTGATACAATCCAGAAACAGCCCAGGATCTAGCCATGAAGTATGAGAAATTTGCGAAAGTATGAGCCTGATGAGGGCAAATCCTAGACCTAACCCAAACCTAACATGCGTTATCCTCTAAAATATTTATCAAGACCAGGTTTAATTGAATGTTTCAGTGTGGTACCACATTACTACGTGAACCAAACCAGAAAAAACCCAGGATCCGGTCAACAAGTATGTGAAGAATGCGAAAGTATGAGTCTGATGAGGGCTAATCCCAGACCTAACCTAGACCTAACATGAATTATTCTCTAAAATATTGATCGAAGCCAGGTTTAATTGACTGTTTTAGTTGTGGTACCACTTTACTACGTGATCCAAAGCAGAAAAAACCCTCGATCAGGTCAACATGCATGTCAAAACTGCGAAAGTATGAGCCTGATGAGGGCTAATCCCAGACCTATCCCTGACCTAACTTGCGTTATCCTCTAAAATAGTGATCGAAACCAGGTTTAATTGACTGTTTTAGTTGTGGTACCACTTTACTACGTGATCCAAAGCAGAAAAAACACTCGATCAGGTCAACATGCATGTTAAAACTGCGAAAGTATGACCCTGATGAGGGCAAATCCCAGGCCTAACCTAGGCCTAACATGCGTTATCTTCTAAAATATTGAGCGAAACCAGGTTTAATTGACTGTTTCAGTGTGGTACCACATTATTACGTGATACAATCCAGAAATAGCCCAGGATCTAGCCATGAAGTATGAGAAAAATGCGAAAGTATGAGCCTGATGAGTGAAAATCCCAGACCTTACCTAGACCTAACATGCGTTATCCTCAAAAATATTGTTCGAAACCAGGTTTAATCGACTGTTTCAGTGTGGTACCACACTACAACGTGACCCAAACAGGAAAAAACCCAGGATCTGTTCAACAAGTATGTGAAAAACGCGAAAGTATGAGTCTGATGAATGCAAATCCCAGACCTATCCCAGACCTAACATGCGTTATCCTCTAAAATATTTATCAAGACCAGGTTTAATTGAATGTTTCAGTGTGGTACCACATTACTACGTGATCCAACCCAGTAAAAACCCAGGATCCGTTCAACAAGTATGTGAAGAATGCGAAAGTATGAGTCTGATGAGTGAAAATCCCCGGCCTAACCTAGACCTAACATGCGTTATCCTAAAAAATATTGTTCGAAACCAGGTTTAATCGACTGTTTCAGTGTGGTACCACACTACCACGTGACCCAAACCGGAAGAAACCCAGGATCTAGCCATCAAGTATGAGAAATATGCGAAAGTATGAGCCTGATGAGGGCGAATCCCAGACCTATCCCAGACCTAACTTGCGTTATCCTCTAAAATATTGATCGAAATCAGGTTTAATTGACTGTTTCAGCGTGGTACCACATTGCTTCGTGATACAATCCAGAAACAGCCCAGGGTCTAGCCATGAAGTATGAGAGATATGCGAAAGTATGAGCCTGATGAGGGCAAATCCAAGTCCTAACCCAAACCTAACATGCGTTATCCTCTAAAATATATATCAAGACCAGGTTTAATTGAATGTTTCAGTGTGTTACCACATTACTGCGTGAACCAAACCAGAAAAAACCCTGTATCTGTCCAACAAGTATGTGAAGAATGCGAAAGTATGAGCCTGATGAGTGAAAATCCCAGGCCTAACCTAGACCTAACATGCGCTATCCTCAAAAATATTGATCCAAACCAGGTTTAATGGACTGTTTCAGTGTGGTACCACTTTACTGCGTGATCCAAAGCAGAAAAAACCCTCGATCAGGTCAACATGTATGTTAAAACTGCGAAAGTATGACCCTGATGTGGGCAAATCCCAGGCCTAACCTAGACCTACCATGCGTTGTCCTCCAAACTATTGATGGAAACCAGGTTTAATTGACTGTTTCAGTTTGGTACCACATCACTATGTGATCCAAACCGGAAAATAACCCAGGATGTGTTCACCGAGTATGTGAAGTGTGCGTAGGTGTGAGTCTGATGAGGGCAAATCCCAGACCTATCCCAGACCTAACTTGCGTTATCCACTAAAATATTGTTCGAAACCAGGTTTAACCGACAGTTTCAGTGTGGTACCACATTACTACGTGATCCAAACCAGAAAAAAACCCAGGATCTTGTCAACGAGTATGTGAAGTGTGCGAAAGTATGAGTCTGATGAGGGATAATCCCGGACCTATCCCAGACCTAACTTGCGTTATCCTGTAAAATAGTGATCGAAACCAGGTTTAATTGACTGTTTCAGTGTGGTACCACACTACTACGTGATCCAAACCAGAAAAAAACCAGGATCTGTTCAACAAGTATGTGAAAAACGCGAAAGTATGAGCCTGATGAGGGCAAAACCCACACCTATCCCAGACCTAACTTGCATTGTCTTCTAAAATAGTGTTCGAAACCAGGTTTAATCGACAGTTTCAGTGTGGTACCACATTACTACGTGATCCAAACCAGAAAAAAACCCAGGATCTTGTCAACGAGTATGTGAAGTGTGCGAAAGTATGAGTCTGATGAGGGATAATCCCAGACCTATCCCAGACCTAACTTGCGTTATCCTCTAAAATAGTGGTCGAAACCAGGTTTAATTGACTGTTTTAGTTGTGGTACCACTTTACTACGTGGTCCAATCCAGAAATATCCCAGGATCTAGCCATGAAGTATGAGAAATATGCGAAAGTATGAGCCTGATGAGAGCAAATCCTAGACCTATCCCAGACCTAACTTGCGTGATCCTCTAAAATATTTATCAAGACCAGGTTTAATTGAATGTTTCAGTGTGGTACCACATTACTACGTGATCCAAACCAGTAAAAACCCAGGATCCGTTCAACAAGTATGTGAAGAATGCGAAAGTATGAGTCTGATGAGTGAAAATCCCCGGCCTAACCTAGACCTAACATGCGTTATCCTAAAAAATATTGTTCGAAACCAGGTTTAATCGACTGTTTCAGTGTGGTACCACACTACCACGTGACCCAAACCGGAAGAAACCCAGGATCTAGCCATCAAGTATGAGAAATATGCGAGAGTATGAGCCTGATGAGGGCGAATCCCAGACCTATCCCAGACCTAACTTGCGTTATCCTCTAAAATATTGATCGAAATCAGGTTTAATTGACTGTTTCAGCGTGGTACCACATTACTTCGTGATACAATCCAGAAACAGCCCAGGGTCTAGCCATGAAGTATGAGAGATATGCGAAAGTATGAGCCTGATGAGGGCGAATCCCAGACCTATCCCAGACCTAACTTGCGTGATCCTCTAAAATATTTATCAAGACCAGGTTTAATTGAATGTTTCAGTGTGGTACCACATTACTACGTGAACCAAACCAGAAAAAACCCAGGATCCGGTCAACAAGTATGTGAAGAATGCGAAAGTATGGGTCTGATGAGTGAAAATCCCAGGGCAAACCTAGACCTAACATGCGTTATCCTCTAAAATATTGAACCAAACCAGGTTTAATGGACTGTTTCAGTGTGGTACCACTTTACTACGTGATCCAAAGCAGAAAAAACCCTCGATCAGGTCAATATGTATGTTAAAACTGCGGAAGTATGACCCTGATGTGGGCAAATCCCAGGCCTAACCTAGACCTAACATGCGTTGTCCTCTAAAATATTGATGGAAACCAGGTTTAATTGACTGTTTCAGTGTTGTACTTCATTACTACGTGATGCAGTCCAGAAAAAGCCCAGGATCTAGCCATCAAGTATGAGAAATATGCGAAAGAATGAGCCTGATGAGAGCAAATCCCAGACCTAACCTAGACATAACATGAATTATTCTCTAAAATATTGATCATGACCAGGTTTAATTGATTGTTTCAGTGTGGTCCCACATTACTACGTGATCCAAACCAGAAAAAACCCAGGATCCGTTCAACAAGTATGTGAAGAATGCGAAGGTATGACCCTGATGAGGGCAAATCCCAGACCTATCCCAGACCAAACTTGCGTTATCCTCTAAAATATTGATCGCAACCAGGTTTAATCGACTGCTTCAGTGTGGTACCACATTGCTACGTGACCCAAACCAGAAAAAACCGAGGACCAGTTCAACAAGTATGTCAAAAACGCGAAAGTATGAGCCTGATGAGGGCAAATCCCAAACCTATCCCAGACCAAACTTGCGTTATCCTCTAAGATATTGATCGAAATCAGTTTTAATTGACTGTTTCAGCGTGGTACCAAATTACTACGTGATACAATCCTGAAACAGCCCAGGATCTAGCCATGAAGTATGAGAAATATGCGAAAGTATGTGCCTGATGAGTGCAAATCCTAGACCTAACCCAAACCTAACATGCGTTATCCTCTAAAATATTGATCCAAACCAGGTTTAATGGTCTGCTTCAGTGCGGTACCACTTCACTACGTGATCCAAAGCAGAAAAAACCCTCGATCAGGCCAACATGTATGTTAAAACTGCGGAAGTATGACCCTGATGAGGGCAAATCCCAGGCCTAACCTAGACCTAACATGCGTTTTCCTCTAAAATATTGATGGAAACCAGGTTTAATTGACTGTTTCAGTGTGGTACCACATTACCACGTGATCCAATCCAGAAATAGCCCAGGATCCAGCCATGAAGTATGAGAAATATGCGAAAGTATGAACCTGATGGGGGCAAATCCTAGTCCTAACCCAGACCTAACATGCGTTATCCTCTATAATATTTATCATGACCAGGTTTAATTGATTGTTTCAGTGTGGTCCCACATTACTACGTGATCCAAACCAGAAAAAACCCAGGATCCGTTCAACAAGTATGTGAAGAATGCGAAAGTATGAGTCTGATGAGTGAAAATCCCTGGGCTAACCTAGACCTAACACGCGTTATCCTCAAAACTATTGATCGAAACCAGGTTTAATTGACTGTTTCAGCGTGGTACCACATTACTACGTAATACAATCCAGAAACAGCCCAGGATCTAGCCATGAAGTATGAGAAATATGCGAAAGTATGAGCCTGATGAGGGCAAATCCTAGACCTAACCCAAACCTAACATGCGTTATCCTCTAAAATATTTATCAAGACCAGGTTTAATTGAATGTTCCAGTGTGGTATCACATTACTACGTGAACCAAACCAGAAAAAACCCAGGATCCGTTCAACAAGTATGTGAAGAATGCGAAGGTATGACCCTGATGAGGGCAAATCCCAGACCTATCCCAGACCAAACTTGCGTTATCCTCTAAAATATTGATCGCAACCAGGTTTAATCGACTGCTTCAGTGTGGTACCACATTGCTACGTGATCCAAACCAGAAAAAACCGAGGACCAGTTCAACAAGTATGTCAAAAACGCGAAAGTATGAGCCTGATGAGGGCAAATCCCAAACCTATCCCAGACCAAACTTGCGTTATCCTCTAAGATATTGATCGAAATCAGTTTTAATTGACTGTTTCAGCGTGGTACCAAATTACTACGTGATACAATCCTGAAACAGCCCAGGATCTAGCCATGAAGTATGAGAAATATGCGAAAGTATGTGCCTGATGAGTGCAAATCCTAGACCTAACCCAAACCTAACATGCGTTATCCTCTAAAATATTGATCCAAACCAGGTTTAATGGTCTGCTTCAGTGCGGTACCACTTCACTACGTGATCCAAAGCAGAAAAAACCCTCGATCAGGCCAACATGTATGTTAAAACTGCGGAAGTATGACCCTGATGAGGGCAAATCCCAGGCCTAACCTAGACCTAACATGCGTTTTCCTCTAAAATATTGATGGAAACCAGGTTTAATTGACTGTTTCAGTGTGGTACCACATTACCACGTGATCCAATCCAGAAATAGCCCAGGATCCAGCCATGAAGTATGAGAAATATGCGAAAGTATGAACCTGATGGGGGCAAATCCTAGTCCTAACCCAGACCTAACATGCGTTATCCTCTATAATATTTATCATGACCAGGTTTAATTGATTGTTTCAGTGTGGTCCCACATTACTACGTGATCCAAACCAGAAAAAACCCAGGATCCGTTCAACAAGTATGTGAAGAATGCGAAAGTATGAGTCTGATGAGTGAAAATCCCTGGGCTAACCTAGACCTAACACGCGTTATCCTCAAAACTATTGATCGAAACCAGGTTTAATTGACTGTTTCAGCGTGGTACCACATTACTACGTAATACAATCCAGAAACAGCCCAGGATCTAGCCATGAAGTATGAGAAATATGCGAAAGTATGAGCCTGATGAGGGCAAATCCTAGACCTAACCCAAACCTAACATGCGTTATCCTCTAAAATATTTATCAAGACCAGGTTTAATTGAATGTTCCAGTGTGGTATCACATTACTACGTGAACCAAACCAGAAAAAACCCAGGATCCGTTCAACAAGTATGTGAAGAATGCCAAAGTATGAGTCTGATGAGTGAAAATCGCCGGCCTAACCTAGACCTAACATGCGTTATCCTCAAAAATATTGATCGAAACCAGGTTCAATGTACTGTTTCAGTGTGGTACCACATTACTACGTGATCCAAACCAGACAAAACCCAGGATCCGTTCAACAAGTATGCGAAGAATGCGAAAGTATGAGTCTGATGAGTGAAAATCCCCGGCCTAACCTAGACCTAACATGCGTTATCCTCAAAAATATTGATCGAAACCAGGTTTAATGTACTGTTTCAGTGTGGTACCACACTACTACGTGATCCAAACCAGAAAAAACCCAGGATCTGTTCAACAAGTATGTGAAAAACGCGAAAGTATGAGCCTCATGAGGGCAAATCCCAGACCTATCCCAGACCTAACTTGCGTTGTCCTCTAAGATATTGATGGAAACCAGGTTTAATTGACTGTTTCAGTGTTGTACTTCATTACTACATGATGCAATCCAGAAAAAGCCCAGGATCTAGCCATCAAGTATGAGAAATATGCGAAAGTATGAGCCTGATGAGGGCGAATCCCAGACCTATCCCAGACCTAACATGCGTTATCCTCTGAAATATTAATCGAAACCAGGTTTAATCGACTGTTTCAGTGTGGTACCACATTACTACGTGATCCAAACAAGAAAAAAACCCAGGATCTTGTCAACGAGTATGTGAAGTGTGCGAAAGTATGAGTCTGATGAGGGCTAATCCCAGACCTAACCTAGACCTAACATGAATTATTCTCTAAAATATTGATCGAAACCAGGTTTAATTGACTGTTTTAGTTGTGGTACCCCTTTACTACGTGATCCAAAGCAGACAAAACCCTCGATCAGGTCAACATGCATGTTAAAACTGCAAAAGTATGAGCCTGATGAGGGCTAATCCCAGACCTATCCCAGACCTAACTTGCGTTATCCTCTAAAATAGTGATCGAAACCAGATTTAATTGACTGTTATAGTTGTGGTACCACTTTACTACGTGATCCAAAGCAGAAAAAACACTCGATCAGGTCAACATGCATGTTAAAACTGCGAAAGTATGACCCTGATGAGGGCAAATCCCAGGCCTAACCCAGGCCTAACATGCGTTATCTTCTAAAATATTGAGCGAAACCAGGTTTAATCGACTGTTTCAGTGTGGTACCACACTACTACGTGACCCAAACAGGAAAAAACCCAGGATCTGTTCAACAAGTATGTGAAAAACGCGAAAGTATGAGCCTGATGAGGGCAAATCCCAGACCTATCCCAGACCTAACTTGCGTTATCCTCAAAAATATTGATAGAAACCTGGTTTAATCGACTGTTTCAGTGTGGTACCACATTACTACGTGATCCAATCCAGAAATAGCCCAGGATCTAGCCATGAAGTATGAGAAATATGCGAAAGTATGAGCCTGACGAGGGCAAATCCTAGACCAAACCCAGACCTAACATGCGTTATCCTCTAAAATATTTATCAAGACCAGGTTTAATTGATTGTTTCAGTGTGGTCCCACATTACTACGTGATCCAAACCAGAAAAAACCCAGGATCCGTTCAACAAGTATGTGAAGAATGCGAAAGTATGAGTCTGAAGAGTGAAAATCCCAGGTCTAACCTAGACCTGACATGCGTTATCCTCAAAAATATTGATCGAAACCCGGTTTAATCGACTGTTTCAGTGTGGTACCACATTACTATGTGATCCAAACCAGAAAATAACCCAGGATCTGTTCAACGAGTATGTGAGGCGTGCGGAAGTATGAGTCTGATGAATGCAAATCCCAGACCTATCTCAGACCTAACATGCGTTATCCTCTAAAATATTTATCAAGACCAGGTTTAATTGAATGTTTCAGTGTGGTACCACATTACTACGTGATCCAAACCAGTAAAAACCCAGCATCCGTTCGACAAGTATGTGAAGAATGCGAAAGTATGAGTCTGATGAGTGAAAATCCCCGGCCTAACCTAGACCTAACATGCGTTATCCTAAAAAATATTGTTCGAAACCAGATTTAATCGACTGTTTCAGTGTGGTACCACACTACTACGTGACCCAAACCGGAAGAAACCCAGGATCTAGCCATCATGTATGAGAAATATGCGAAAGTATGAGCCTGATGAGGGCGAATCCCAGACCTATCCCAGACCTAACTTGCGTTATCCTCTAAAATATTGATCGAAATCAGGTTTAATTGACTGTTTCAGCGTGGTACCACATTACTACGTGATACAATCCAGAAACAGCCCAGGGTCTAGCCATGAAGTATGAGAGATATGCGAAAGTATGAGCCTGATGAGGGCAAATCCAAGACCTAACCCAAACCTAACATGCGTTATCCTCTAAAATATTTATCAAGACCAGGTTTAATTGAATGTTTCAGTGTGGTACCACATTACTGCGTGAACCAAACCAGAAAAAACCCAGTATCTGTCCAACAAGTATGTGAAGAATGCGAAAGTATGAGCCTGATGAGTGAAAATCCCAGGCCTAACCTAGACCTAACATGCGTTATCCTCAAAAATATTGATCCAAACCAGGTTTAATGGAATGTTTCAGTGTGGTACCACTTTACTGCGTGATCCAAAGCAGAAAAAACCCTCGATCAGGTCAACATGTATGTTACAACTGCGAAAGTATGACCCTGATGTGGGCAAATCCCAGGCCTAACCTAGACCTAACATGCGTTGTCCTCTAAACTATTGATGGAAACCAGGTTTAATTGACTGTTTCAGTGTGGTACCACATTACTATGTGATCCAAACCAGAAAATAACCCAGGATCTGTTCACCGAGTATGTGAAGTGTGCGTAGGTATGAGTCTGATGAGGGCAAATCCCAGACCTATCCCAGACCTAACTTGCGTTATCCTCTAAAATATTTATCAAGACCAGGTTTAATTGAATGTTTCAGTGTGGTACCACATTACTGCGTGAACCAAACCAGAAAAAACCCAGTATCTGTCCAACAAGTATGTGAAGAATGCGAAAGTATGAGCCTGATGAGTGAAAATCCCAGGCCTAACCTAGACCTAACATGCGTTATCCTCAAAAATATTGATCCAAACCAGGTTTAATGGACTGTTTCAGTGTGGTACCACTTTACTGCGTGATCCAAAGCAGAAAAAACCCTCGATCAGGTCAACATGTATGTTAAAACTGCGAAAGTATGACCCTGATGAGGGCAAATCCAAGGCCTAACCTAGACCTAACATGCGTTATCTTCTAAAATACTGAGCGAAACCAGGTTTAATTGACTGTTTCAGTGCGGTACCACATTACTATGTGATCCAATCCAGAAATATCCCAGGATCTAGCCATGAAGTATGAGAAATATGCGAAAGTATGAGCCTGATGAGAGCAAATCCTAGACCTAACCCAGATCTAACATGGGTTGTCCTCTAAAATATTTATCAAGACCAGGTTTAATTGATTGTTTCAGTGTGGCCCCACATTACTACGTGATCGAAACCAGAAAAACCCATGATCCGTTCGACAAGTATGTGAAGAATCTGAATGTATGAGTCTGATGAGTGAAAGTCCCAGGCCTAACCTAGACCTAACATGCTTTATCCTCAAGAATATTGATCCAAACAAGGTTTAATGGACTGTTTCAATGTGGTACCACTTTACTACGTGATCCAAAGCAGAAAAAACCCTCGATCACGTCAACATGTATGTTAAAACTGCGAAAGTATGACCCTGATAAGGCAAATCCCAGGCCTAACCTAGGCCTAACATGCGTTATCTTCTAAAATATTGAGCGAAACCAGGTTTAATTGACTGTTTCAGTGTAGTACCACATTACTACGTGATCCAATCCAGAAATAGCCCAGAATCTAGCCATGAAGTATGAGAAATATGCGAAAGTATGAGCCTGATGGGGGCAAATCCTAGACCTAACCCAGACCTAACATACGTTGTCCTCTAAAATATTTATCAAGACCAGGTTTAATTGATTGTTTCAGTGTGGTCCCACATTACTACGTGATCCAAACCAGAAAAAACCCAGGATCCGTTCAACAAGTATGTGAAGAATGCGAAAGTGTGAGTCTGATGAGTGAAAATCTCGGGGCTAACCTAGACCTAACATGCGTTATCCTCTAAAATATTGATGCAAACCAGGTTTAATGGACTGTTTCAGTGTGGTACCACTTTACTACGTGATCCAAAGCAGTAAAAACCCTCGATCAGGTCTACATGCATGTTAAAACTGCGAAAATATGAGCCTGATGAGGGCAAATCCTAGACCTGACCTAGACCTAACATGCGTTATCCTCAATAATATTGATCGAAACCAGGTTTAATCGACTGTTTCAGTGTGTTACCAGATTACTACGTGATCCAAACCAGAAAAAAACCCAGGATCTGTTCAACGAGTATGTGAAGTGTGCGAAAGTATGAGTCTGATGAGGGCTAATCCCAGACCTACCCCAGACCTAACTTGCGTTATCCTCTAAAATATTTATCCAGACCAGGTTTCATTGAATGTTTTAGTGTGGTACCACATTACTACGTGATCCAATCCAGAAAAAACCCAGGATCCGTTCAACAAGTATGTGAAGAATGCGAAAGTATGAGTCTGATGAGTGAAAATCCCAGACCTATCCCAGACCTAACTTGCGTTATCCTCTAAAATATTTATCCAGACCTGGTTTCATTGAATGTTTCAGTGTGGTACCACATTACTACGTGATCCAAACCAGAAAAAAACCCAGGATTTGATCAACGAGTATGTCAAGTGTGCGAAAGTATGAGTCTGATGAGGGCAAATCCCAGACCTATCCCAGACCTAACTTGCGATATCCTCTAAAATATTGATCGAAACCAGGTTTAATTGACTGTTTTATTGTGGTACCACACTACTACGGGATCAAAACCAGAAAAAACCCAGGATCTGTTCAACAAGTATGTGAAAAACGCGAAAGTATGAGCCTCATGAGGGCAAATCCCAGACCTATCCCAGACCTAACACGCGTTATCCTCTAAAATATTTATCAAGACCTGGTTTAATTGATTGTTTCAGTGTGGACCCACATAACTACGTGATCCAAACCAGAAAAAACCCAGGATCCGTTCATAAAGTATGTGAAGAATGCGAATGTATGAGTCTGATCAGTGAAAATCTCAGGCCTTACCTAGACCTAACTTGCGTTGTCCTCTAAAATATTGATGGAAACCAGGTTTCATTGACTGTTTCAGTGTGGTACTACATTACTACGTGATGCAATCCAGAAAAAGCTCAGGATCTAGCCATCAAGTATGAGAAATATGCGAAAGAATGAGCCTGATGAGAGCAAATCCCAGACCTATCCCAGACCTAACTCGCGTTATCCTCCAAAATATTTATCAAGGCCAGGTTCAATTGAATGTTTCAGTGTGGTACCACATTACTATGTGATCCAAACCAGAAAATAATGCAGGATCTGTTCAACGAGTATGTGAAGTGTGCGAAAGTGTGAGTCTGATGAGGGCAAATCCCAGACCTATCACGGACCTAACATGCGTTATCCTCTAAAATATTTATCAAGACCAGGTTTAATTGATTGTTTCAGTGTGGACCCACATTACTACGTGAACCAAACCAGAAAAAACCTAGCATCCGTTCAACAAGTATGTGAAAAACGCGAAAGTATGAGCCTGATGAGGGCAAATCCCAGACCTGTCCCAGACCTAACTTGCGTTATCCTCTAAAATATTGATCGAAGCCAAGTTCAATCGACTGTTTCAGTGTGGAACCACATTACTACGTGATCCAAGCCAGAAAAAAACCCAGGATCTTGTCAACGAGTATGTGAAGTGTGCGAAAGTATGAGTCTGATGAGGGCTAATCCCAGACCTATCCCAGACCGAGCTTGCGTGATCCTGTAAAATATAGATCGAAACCAGGTTTAATTGACTGTTTTAGTGTGGTACCACATTACTACGTGATCCAAACCAGAAAAAACCCAGGATCTGTTTAACAAGTATGTGAAAAACGCGAAACTGTGAGCCTGATGAGGGCAAATCTTAGACCTAACCCAGACCTAAGATGCGTTATCCTCTAAAATATTTATCCAGAACAGGTTTCATTGAATGTTTCAGTGTGGTACCACTTTACTACGTGATCCAATCCAGAAATAGCCCAGGATCTAGCCACGAAGTATGAGAAATATGCGATAGTAAGAGCCTGATGAGGGCAAATCCTAGACCTATCCCAGACCTAACTTGCGTTATCCTCTAAAATATTTATCAAGACCAGGTTTAATTGAATGTTTCAGTGTGGTACCACATTACTACGTGATCCAAACCAGAAAAAACCCAGGATCCGTTCAACAAGTATGTGAAAAAAGCGAAAGTATGAGCAAGATGATTGCAAATACCAGAACTAACCCAGACATAGCCAGCGTTATCCTCTAAAACACTAATCGGAACCAGCTTTTATTGACTGTTTCAGTGAGGTACCTCATTACTACGTGGTCCAAACTAGAAAAAACCCAGCATCTGGCCAACAAGTATGCGAAAAAAGCGAAAGTATGAGCAAGATGATTGCAAATACCAGAACTAACCCAGACATAGCCAGCGTTATCCTCTAAAACACTAATCGGAACCAGCTTTTATTGACTGTTTCAGTGAGGTACCTCATTACTACGTGGTCCAAACTAGAAAAAGCCCAGCATCTGGCCAACAAGTATGCGAAAAAAGCGAAAGTATGAGCAAGATGATTGCAAATACCAGAACTAACCCAGACATAGCCAGCGTTATCCTCTAAAATACCATTCGGAACCAGCTTCTATTGACTGTTTCAGTGTAGTACCACATTACTACGTGATACAAACCAGAAAAAGGCCAGGATCTGGCCAACAAGTATGCGAGAAATGCGAAGGTACGAGCCAGATGAGGGCAAATCCCAGACCTAACCGAGATATAACCGGCAATATCCTCTAAAGTATTAATCGAAACTAGGTTTAATTGACTGTTTCGGTGTGGAACGTCATTATTACGTGATCCAAACCAGAAAAAACCCAGCATCTGGCCAACTAGTATGCGAAAAAAGCGAAAGTATGAGCAAGATGATTGCAAATGCCAGAACTAACCCAGACATAGCCAGCGTTAACCTCTAAAACACTAATCGGAACCAGCTTCTATTGACTGTTTCAGTGTAGTACCACATAACTACGTGATCCAAATCAGCAAAAAGCCTAGGATCTGGCCAACAAGAATGCAAAAATGCGAAAGTACGGGCCAGATGAGGGCAAATCCCAGACCTAACCGAGATATAACCGGCGTTATCCTCTAAAATAGTAATCGCAACCAGGTTTAATTGACTGTTTCGGTGTGGAACCTCATTACTACGGGATCCTAACCAGAAAAAACCCAGGATCTGGCCAATAAATATGCGAAAAACGCGAAAGTATGAGCCAGATGATTGCAAATACCAGAACTAACCCAGACATAGCCAGCGTTATCCTCTAAAGTACTATTCGGAACCAGCTTCTATTGGCTGTTTCAGTGTGGTACCACATTACTACGTGATCCAAATCAGCAAAAAACCTAGGATCTGGCCAACAAGAATGCAAAAATGCGAAACTACGGGCCAGGTGAGGGCAAATCCCAGACCTAACCGAGACATAACCAGCGTTATCCTCTAAAATATTAATCGCAACCAGGTTTAGTTGACTGTTTCGGTGTAGTACCGCATTACTACGTGATACAAACCAGAAAAAGGCCAGGATCTTGCCAATAAGTATGCGAAAATTGCGAAAGTACGAGCCAGATGAGGGCAAATCCCAGACCTAACCGAGACATAACCGGCGTTATCCTCTAAAATATTAATCGCAACCAGGTTCAATTGACTGTTTCGGTGTAGTACCACACTACTACGTGATCCTAACAATAGAAAAACACAGGATCTGGCCATTCAAGTATGCGAAAAATGCGAAAGTACGGGCCAGATGAGGGCAAATCCCAGACCTAACCGAGACATAACCAGCGTTATCCTCTAAAATATTAATCGCAACCAGGTTTAATTGACTGTTTCAGTGTGGTCCCACATTACTACTTGGTCCAAGCCAGAACAAGGCCAGGATCTGGCCAACAAGTATGCGAGAAATGCGAAGGTACGAGCCAGATGAGGGCAAATCCCAGACCTAACCGAGATATAACCGGCAATATCCTCTAAAATATTAATCGAAACTAGGTTTAATTGACTGTTTCGGTGTGGAACGTCATTATTACGTGATCCAAACCAGAAAAAACCCAGCATCTGGCCAACAAGTATGCGAGAAATGCGAAAGTACGAGCCAGATGATTGCAAATACCAGAACTAACCCAGACATAACCAGCGTTATCCTCTAAAACACTAATCGGAACCAGCTTTTATTGACTGTTTCAGTGAGGTACCTCATTACTACGTGGTCCAAACTAGAAAAAACCCAGCATCTGGCCAACAAGTATGCGAAAAAAGCGAAAGTATGAGCAAGATGATTGCAAATACCAGAACTAACCCAGACATAGCCAGCGTTATCCTCTAAAACACTAACCGGAACCAGCTTTTATTGACTGTTTCAGTGAGGTACCTCATTACTACGTGGTCCAAACTAGAAAAAACCCAGCATCTGGCCAACAAGTATGCGAAAAAAGCGAAAGTATGAGCAAGATGATTGCAAATACCAGAACTAACCCAGACATAGCCAGCGTTATCCTCTAAAATACTATTCGGAACCAGCTTCTATTGACTGTTTCAGTGTAGTACCACATTACTACGTGATACAAACCAGAAAAAGGCCAGGATCTGGCCAACAAGTATGCGAGAAATGCGAAGGTACGAGCCAGATGAGGGCAAATCCCAGACCTAACCGAGATATAACCGGCAATATCCTCTAAAATATTAATCGAAACTAGGTTTAATTGACTGTTTCGGTGTGGAACGTCATTATTACGTGATCCAAACCAGAAAAAACCCAGCATCTGGCCAACTAGTATGCGAAAAAAGCGAAAGTATGAGCAAGATGATTGCAAATGCCAGAACTAACCCAGACATAGCCAGCGTTAACCTCTAAAACACTAATCGGAACCAGCTTCTATTGACTGTTTCAGTGTAGTACCACATAACTACGTGATCCAAATCAGCAAAAAGCCTAGGATCTGGCCAACAAGAATGCAAAAATGCGAAAGTACGGGCCAGATGAGGGCAAATCCCAGACCTAACCGAGATATAACCGGCGTTATCCTCTAAAATAGTAATCGCAACCAGGTTTAATTGACTGTTTCGGTGTAGTACCGCATTACTACGTGATACAAACCAGAAAAAGGCCAGGATCTTGCCAATAAGTATGCGAAAATTGCGAAAGTACGAGCCAGATGAGGGCAAATCCCAGACCTAACCGAGACATAACCGGCGTTATCCTCTAAAATATTAATCGCAACCAGGTTCAATTGACTGTTTCGGTGTAGTACCACACTACTACGTGATCCTAACAATAGAAAAACACAGGATCTGGCCATTCAAGTATGCGAAAAATGCGAAAGTACGGGCCAGATGAGGGCAAATCCCAGACCTAACCGAGACATAACCAGCGTTATCCTCTAAAATATTAATCGCAACCAGGTTTAATTGACTGTTTCAGTGTGGTCCCACATTACTACTTGGTCCAAGCCAGAACAAGGCCAGGATCTGGCCAACAAGTATGCGAGAAATGCGAAGGTACGAGCCAGATGAGGGCAAATCCCAGACCTAACCGAGATATAACCGGCAATATCCTCTAAAATATTAATCGAAACTAGGTTTAATTGACTGTTTCGGTGTGGAACGTCATTATTACGTGATCCAAACCAGAAAAAACCCAGCATCTGGCCAACAAGTATGCGAGAAATGCGAAAGTACGAGCCAGATGATTGCAAATACCAGAACTAACCCAGACATAACCAGCGTTATCCTCTAAAACACTAATCGGAACCAGCTTCTATTGACTGTTTCAGTGTAGTACCACATTACTACGTGATACAAACCAGAAAAAGGCGAGGATCTGGCCAACAAGTATGCGAGAAATGCGAAGGTACGAGCCAGATGAGGGCAAGTCCCAGACCTAACCGAGATATAACCGGCAATATCCTCTAAAATATTAATCGAAACTAGGTTTAATTGACTGTTTCGGTGTGGAACGTAATTATTACGTGATCCAAACTAGAAAAAACCCAGCATCTGGCCAACAAGTATGCGAAAAAAGCGAACGTATGAGCAAGATGATTGCAAATACCAGAACTAACCCAGACATAGCCAGCGTTATCCTCTAAAATACTATTCGGAACCAGCTTCTATTGACTGTTTCAGTGTAGTACCACATTACTACGTGGTCCAAACCAGAAAAAACCCAGGATCTGGCCAACAAGTATGCGAAAAATGCGAAAGTACGGGCCAGATGAGGGCCAATCCCAGACCTAACCGAGACATAACCAGCGTTGTCCTCTAAAATACTATTCGGAACTAGCTTCTATTGACTGTTTCAGTGAGGTACCACATTACTACGTGATCCAAACCAGAAAAAGCCCAGGATCTGGCCAACAAGTATGCGAAAAATGCGAAAGTACGGGCCAGATGAGGGCCAATCCCAGACCTAACCGAGACATAACCAGCGTTGTCCTCTAAAATACTATTCGGAACTAGCTTCTATTGACTGTTTCAGTGTGGTACCACATTACTACGTGATACAAACCAGAAAAAGCCCAGGATCTGGCCAACAAGTATGCGAAAAATGCGAAAGTACGAGCCAGATGAGGGCAAATCCCAGACCTAACCAAGACATAACCGGCGTTATCCTCTAAAATATTAATCGCAACCAGGTTTAATTGACTGTTTCGGTGTGGAACCTCATTACTACGGGATCCAAACCAGAAAAAACCCAGGATCTTCCCAACAAATATGCGAAAAACGCGAAAGTATGAGCCAGATGATTGCAAATACCAGAACTAACCCAGACATAGCCAGCGTTATCCTCTAAAATACTATTCGGAACCAGCTTCTATTGACTGTTTCAGTGTGGTACCACATTACTACGGGATACAAACCAGAATAAGGCCATGATATGGCCAACAAGTATGCGAAAAATGCGCAGGTACGAGCCAGATGAGGGCAAATCCCGGATCTAACCGAGATATAACCGGCGTTATCCTCTAACATATTAATCGAAACCAGGTTTAATTGGCTGTTTCGGTGTGGAACGTCATTATTACGGGATCCAAACCAGAAAAAACCCAGCATCTGGCCAACAAATATGCGAAAAACGCGAAAGTATGGGCCAGATGATTGCAAATACCAGAACTAACCCAGACATAGCCAGCGTTATCCTCTAAAATACTATTCGGAACCAGCTTCTATTGACTGTTTCAGTGTGGTACCACATAACTACGTGATCCAAATCAGCAAAAAGCCAAGGATCTGGCCAACAAGAATGCAAAAATGCGAAAGTACGGGCCAGATGAGGGCAAATCCCAGACCTAACCGAGATATAACCGGCGTTATCCTCTAAAATATTAATCGCAACCAGGTTTAATTGACTGTTTCGGTGTGGAACTTCATTACTACGGGATCCTAACCAGAAAAACCCCAGGATCTGGCCAATAAATATGCGAAAAAAGCGAAAGTATGAGCCAGATGATTGCGAATACCAGAACTAACCCAGACATAACCAGCGTTATCCTCTAAAACACTAATCGGAACCAGCTTTTATTGACCGTTTCAGTGAGGTACCTCATTACTACGTGGTCCAAACCAGAAAAAACCCAGGATCTGGCCAACAAGTATGCGAAAAATGCGAAAGTACGGGCCAGATGAGGGCAAATCCCAGACCTAACCGAGACATAACCAGCGTTATCCTCTAAAATATTAATCGCAACCAGGTTTAATTGACTGTTTCAGTGTGGTCCCACATTACTACTTGGTCCAAGCCAGAACAAGGCCAGGATCTGGCCAACAAGTATGCGAGAAATGCGAAGGTACGAGCCAGATGAGGGCAAATACCAGAACTAACCCAGACATAACCAGCGTTATCCTCTAAAACACTAATCGGAACCAGCTTCTATTGACTGTTTCAGTGTGGTACCACATTACTACGTGATACAAACCAGAATAAGGCCAGGATATGGCCAACAAGTATGCGAAAAATGCGCAGGTACGAGCCAGATGAGGGCAAATCCCGGATCTAACCGAGATATAACCGGCGTTATCCTCTAACATATTAATCGAAACCAGGTTTAATTGGCTGTTTCGGTGTGGAACGTCATTATTACGGGATCCAAACCAGAAAAAACCCAGCATCTGGCCAACAAATATGCGAAAAACGCGAAAGTATGGGCCAGATGATTGCAAATACCAGAACTAACCCAGACATAGCCAGCGTTATCCTCTAAAATACTATTCGGAACCAGCTTCTATTGACTGTTTCAGTGTGGTACCACATAACTACGTGATCCAAATCAGCAAAAAGCCTAGGATCTGGCCAACATGAATGCAAAAATGCGAAAGTACGGGCCAGATGAGGGCAAATCCCAGACCTAACCGAGATATAACCGGCGTTATCCTCTAAAATATTAATCGCAACCAGGTTTAATTGACTGTTTCGGTGTGGAACTTCATTACTACGGGATCCTAACCAGAAAAACCCCAGGATCTGGCCAATAAATATGCGAAAAAAGCGAAAGTATGAGCCAGATGATTGCGAATACCAGAACTAACCCAGACATAACCAGCGTTATCCTCTAAAACACTAATCGGAACCAGCTTTTATTGACCGTTTCAGTGAGGTACCTCATTACTACGTGGTCCAAACCAGAAAAAACCCAGGATCTGGCCAACAAGTATGCGAAAAATGCGAAAGTACGGGCCAGATGAGGGCCAATTCCAGACCTAACCGAGACATAACCAGCGTTGTCCTCTAAAATACTATTCGGAACAAGCTTCCATTGACTGTTTCAGTGTGGTACCACATTACTACGTGATCCAAACCAGAAAAAGCCCAGGATCTGGCCAACAAGTATGCGAAAAATGCGAAATTACGGGCCAGATGAGGGCCAATCCCCGACCTAACCGAGACATAACCAGCGTTGTCCTCTAAAATACTATTCGGAACTAGCTTCTATTGACTGTTTCAGTGTGGTACCACATTACTACGTGACACAAACCAGAAAAAGCCCAGGATCTGGCCAACAAGTATGCGAAAAATGCGAAAGTACGAACCAGATGAGGGCAAATCCCAGACCTAACCAAGACATAACCGGCGTTATCCTCTAAAATATTAATCGCAACCAGGTTTAATTGACTGTTTCGGTGTGGAACCTCATTACTACGGGATCCAAACCAGAAAAAACCCAGGATCTTGCCAACAAATATGCGAAAAACGCGAAAGTATGAGCCAGATGATTGCAAATACCAGAACTAAGCCAGACATAGCCAGCGTTATCATCTAAAATACTATTCGGAACCAGCTTCTATTGACTGTTTCAGTGTGGTACCACATTACTACGTGATACAAACCAGAATAAGGCCAGGATATGGCCAACAAGTATGCGAAAAATGCGCAGGTACGAGCCACATGAGGGCAAACCCCGGATCTAACCGAGATATAACCGGCGTTATCCTCTAACATATTAATCGAAACCAGGTTTAATTGGCTGTTTCGGTGTGGAACGTCATTATTACGGGATCCAAACCAGAAAAAACCCAGCATCTGGCCAACAAATATGCGAAAAACGCGAAAGTATGGGCCAGATGATTGCAAATACCAGAACTAACCCAGACATAGCCAGCGTTATCCTCTAAAATACTATTCGGAACCAGCTTCTATTGACTGTTTCAGTGTGGTACCACATAACTACGTGATCCAAATCAGCAATAAGCCTAGGATCTGGCCAACAAGAATGCAAAAATGCGAAAGTACGGGCCAGATGAGGGCAAATCCCAGACCTAACCGAGATATAACCGGCGTTATCCTCTAAAATATTAATCGCAACCAGGTTTAATTGACTGTTTCGGTGTGGAACTTCATTACTACGGGATCCTAACCAGAAAAACCCCAGGATCTGGCCAATAAATATGCGAAAAAAGCGAAAGTATGAGCCAGATGATTGCGAATACCAGAACTAACCCAGACATAACCAGCGTTATCCTCTAAAACACTAATCGGAACCAGCTTTTATTGACCGTTTCAGTGAGGTACCTCATTACTACGTGGTCCAAACCAGAAAAAACCCAGGATCTGGTCAACAAGTATGCGAAAAATGCGAAAGTACGGGCCAGATGAGGGCCAATTCCAGACCTAACCGAGACATAACCAGCGTTGTCCTCTAAAATACTATTCGGAACTAGCTTCCATTGACTGTTTCAGTGTGGTACCACATTACTACGTGATCCAAACCAGAAAAAGCCCAGGATCTGGCCAACAAGTATGCGAAAAATGCGTAAGTACGGGCCAGATGAGGGCCAATCCCCGACCTAACCGAGACATAACCAGCGTTGTCCTCTAAAATACTATTCGGAACTAGCTTCTATTGACTGTTTCAGTGTGGTACCACATTACTACGTGATACAAACCAGAAAAAGCCCAGGATCTGGCCAACAAGTATGCGAAAAATGCGAAAGTACGAACCAGATGAGGGCAAATCCCAGACCTAGCCAAGACATAACCGGCGTTATCCTCTAAAATATTAATCGCAACCAGGTTTAATTGACTGTTTCGGTGTGGAACCTCTTTACTACGGGATCCAAACCAGAAAAAACCGAGGATCTTGCCAACAAATATGCGAAAAACGCGAAAGTATGAGCCAGATGATTGCAAATACCAGAACTAAGCCAGACATAGCCAGCGTTATCCTCTAAAATACTATTCGGAACCAGCTTCTATTGACTGTTTCAGTGTGGTACCACATTACTACGTGATACAAACCAGAATAAGGCCAGGATATGGCCAACAAGTATGCGAAAAATGCGCAGGTACGAGCCAGATGAGGGCAAATCCCGGATCTAACCGAGATATAACCGGCGTTATCCTCTAACATATTAATCGAAACCAGGTTTAATTGGCTCCTTCGGTGTGGAACGTCATTATTACGGGATCCAAACCAGAAAAAACCCAGGATCTGGCCAATAAATATGCGAAAAACGCGAAAGTATGAGCCAGATGATTGCAAATACCAGAACTAACCCAGACATAGCCAGCGTTATCCTCTAAAATACTATTCGGAACCAGCTTCTATTGACTGTTTCAGTGTGGTACCACATTACTACGTGATTCAAATCAGCAAAAAGCCTAGGATCTGGCCAACAAGAATGCAAAAATGCGAAATTACGGGCCAGGTGAGGGCAAATCCCAGACCTAAACGAGACATAACCAGCGTTATCCTCTAAAATATTAATCGCAACCAGGTTTAATTGACTGTTTCGGTGTGGAACCTCATTACTACGGGATCCTAACCAGAAAAAACCCAGGATCTGGCCAATAAATATGCGAAAAACGCGAAAGTATGGGCCAGATGATTGCAAATACCAGAACTAACCCAGACATAGCCAGCGTTATCCTCTAAAATACTATTCGGAACCAGCTTCTATTGACTGTTTCAGTGTGGTACCACATTACTACGTGATCCAAATCAGCAAAAAGCTTAGGATCTGGCCAACAAGAATGCAAAAATGCGAAAGTACGGGCCAGGTGAGGGCAAATCCCAGACCTAAACGAGACATAACCAGCGTTATCCTCTAAAATATTAATCGCAACCAGGTTTAATTGACTGTATCGGTGTAGTACCACATTACTACGGGATCCTAACCAGAAAAAACCCAGGATCTGGCCAATAAATATGCGAAAAACGCGAAAGTATGGGCCAGATGATTGCAAATACCAGAACTAACCCAGACACAGCCAGCGTTATCCTCTAAAATACTATTCGGAACCAGCTTCTATTGATTGTTTCAGTGTGGTACCACATTACTACGCGATCCAAATCAGCAAAAAGCCTAGGATCTGGCCAACAAGAATGCAAAAATGCGAAACTACGGGCCAGGTGAGGGCAAATCCCAGACCTAACCGAGACATAACCAGCGTTATCCTCTAAAATATTAATCGCAACCAGGTTTAATTGACTGTTTCGGTGTAGTACCGCATTACTACGTGATACAAACCAGAAAAAGGCCAGGATCTTGCCAATAAGTATGCGAAAATTGCGGAAGTTCGAGACAGATGAGGGCAAATCCCAGACCTAACCGAGAAATAACCGGAGTTATCCTCTAAAATATTAATCGAAACCAGGTTTCGTTGACTGTTTCAGTGTGGTCCCACATTTCTACGTGATCCAAACCAGAAGAAGCCCAGGATCTGGCCAGCAAGTATGCGAAAAATGCGAAAGTACGAGCCGGATGAGGGCAAATCCCAGACCTAACCGAGACATAGCCGGCGTTATCCTCTAAAATATTAATCGCAACCAGGTTTAATTGACTGTTTCGGTGTGGAACCTCGTTACTACGGGATCCTAACCAGAAAAAACCCAGGATCTGGCCAACAAATATGCGAAAAACGCGAAAGTATGAGCCAGATGATTGCAAATACCAGAACTAACCCAGACATAGCCAGCGTTATCCTCTAAAATACTATTCGGAACCAGCTTTTATTGACTGTTTCAGTGTGGTACCACATTACTACGTGATACAAACCAGAATAAGGCCAGGATATGGCCAACTAGTATGCGAAAAATGCGCAGGTACGAGCCAGATGAGGGCAAATCCCAGTCCTAACCGAGACATAACAGGCGTTATCCTCTAAAATATTAATCGCAACCAGGTTTAATTGACTGTTTCGGCGTGGAACCCCGTTACTACGGGATCCTATCCAGAAAAAACCCAGGATCTGGCCAACAAATATGCGAAAAACGCGAAAGTATGAGCCAGATGATTGCAAATACCAGAACTAACCCAGACATAGCCAGCGTTATCCTCTAAAATACTATTCGGGTCCAGCTTTTATTGACTGTTTCAGTGTGGTACCACATTACTACGTGATCCTAACAATAGAAGAACACAGGATCTGGCCATTCAAGTATGCGAAAAATGCGAAAGTACGGGCCAGATGAGGGCAAATCCCAGACCTAACCGAGATATAACCGGCAATATCCTCTAAAATATTAATAGAAACCAGGTTTAATTGACTGTTTCGGTGTGGAATGTCATTATTACGGGATCCAAACCAGGAAAAACCCAGGATCTGGCCAACAAGTATGCGAAAAATGCGAAAGTACGAGCCAGATGAGGGCAAATCCCAGACCTAACCGAAACATAACCAGCGTTATCCTCTAAAATACTAATCGGGACCAACTTTTATTGACTGTCTCAGTGTGGTACCACATTACTACGTGATCCGAACCAGAAAAAGCCCAGGATCTGGCCAACAAGTATGCGAGAAATGCGATTGGTACGAGCCAGATGAGGGCAAATCCCAGCCCTAACCGAGACATAACCGGCGTTATCCTCTAAAATATTATTCGCAACCAGGTTTAATTGACTGTTTCGGTGTGGCACCTCATTACTACGGAATCCATACCAGAAAAAACCCAGGATCTGGCCAACAAATATGAGAAAAACGCGAAAGCATGAGCCAGATGATTGCAAATACCAGAACTAACCCAGACATAACCAGCGTTATCCTCTAAAACTCTAATCGGAACCAGCTTTTATTGACTGTTTCAGTGAGGTACCTCATTACTACGTTGTCCAAACCAGAAATACCCAGTATCTGGCCAACAAGTATGCGAAAAAAGCGAAAGTATGAGCAAGATGATTGCAAATACCAGAACTAACCCAGACATAGCCAGCGTTATCCTCTAAAATACTATTCGGAACCAGCTTCTATTGACTGTTTCAGTGTGGTACCACATTACTACGTGATACAAACCAGAATAAGGCCAGGATATGGACAACAAGTATGCGAAAAATGCGCAGGTACGAGCCAGATGAGGGCAAATCCCAGACCTAACCGAGACATAACCGGCGTTATCCTCTAAAATATTAATCGCAACCAGGTTTAATTGACTGTTTCGGTGTGGAACCTCGTTACTACGGGATCCCAACCAGAAAAAACCCAGGATCTGGCCAACAAATATGCGAAAAACGCGAAAGTATGAGCCAGATGATTGCAAATACCAGAACTAACCCAGACATAGCCAGCGTTATCCTCTAAAATACTATTCGGGTCCAGCTTTTATTGACTGTTTCAGTGTGGTACCACATTACTACGTGACCCAAACCAGAAAAAGCCCAGGATCTGGCCAACAAGTATGCGAGAAATGCGAAAGTACGAGCCAGATGAGGGCAAATCCCAGCCCTAACCGAGACATAACCGGCGTTATCCTCTAAAATATTAATTGCAACCGGGATTAATACCCTGTTTCGGTGTGGTACCACATTACTACGTGGTCCGAGCCAGAAAAAGGCCAGGATCTGGCCAACAAGTACGCGAAAAATGCGAAGGTACGAGCCAGATGAGGGCAAATCCCAGACCTAACCGAGATATAACCGGCGTTATCCTCTAAAATACTATTCGGAACCAGCTTCTATTGACTGTTTCAGTGTGGTACCACATTACTACTTGATACAAACCAGAAAAAGCCCAGGATCTGGCCAACAAGTATGCGAAAAATGCGAAAGTACGAGCCAGATGAGGGCAAAACCCAGAACTAACCGAGACATAACCCGCGTTATCCTCTAAAATATTAATCGCAACCAGGTTTAATTGACTGTTTCGGTGTGGTACCGCATTACTACGTGACACAAACCAGAAAAAGCCCAGGATCTTGAGAACAAGTATGAGCCAGATGATTGCAAATACCAGAACTAACCGAGACATAACCTGCGTTATCCTCTAAAATTTTAGTCGCAACCAGGTTTAATTGACTGTTTCAGTGTGGTACCACATTACTACGTGATCCTAACAATAGAAAAACACAGGATCTGCACAACAAGTATGCGAAAAATGCGAAAGTACGAGCCAGATGAGGGCAAATCCCAGACCTAACCGAAACATAACCAGCGTTATCCTCTAAAATACTAATCGAAACCAGGTTTAATTGACTGTTTCAGTGTGGTCCCACATTACTACGTTATCCAAACCAGAAGAAACCCAGGATCTGGCCAACAAGTATGCGAAAAATGCGAATGTACGAGCCAGATGAGGACAAATCCCAGACCTAACCGAGAAATAACCGGAGTTATCCTCTAAAATATTAATCGCAACCAGGTTTAATTGACTGTTTCAGTGTGGTCCCACATTACTACTTGGTCCAATCCAGAAAAAGGCCAGGATCTGGCCAACATATATGCGAAAAACGCGAAAGTATGAGCCAGATGATTGCAAATACCATTACTTACCCAGACATAGCTAGCGTTATCCTCTAAAATACTATTCGGAACCAGCTTTTATTGACTGTTTCAGTGTGGTACCACATTACTACGTGATCCTAACAATAGAAGAACACAGGATCTGGCCATTCAAGTATGCGAAAAATGCGAAAGTACGGGCCAGATGAGGGCAAATCCCAGACCTAACCGAGACATAACCGGCAATATCCTCTAAAATATTAATAGAAACCAGGTTTAATTGACTGTTTCGGTGTGGAATGTCATTATTACGGGATCCAAACCAGGAAAAACCCAGGATCTGGCCAACAAGTATGCGAAAAATGCGAAAGTACGAGCCAGATGAGGGCAAATCCCAGACCTAACCGAAACATAACCAGCGTTATCCTCTAAAATACTAATCGGGACCAACTTTTATTGACTGTCTCAGTGTGGTACCACATTACTACGTGATCCGAACCAGAAAAAGCCCAGGATCTGGCCAACAAGTATGCGAGAAATGCGATTGGTACGAGCCAGATGAGGGCAAATCCCAGCCCTAACGGAGACATAACCGGCGTTATCCTCTAAAATATTATTCGCAACCAGGTTTAATTGACTGTTTCGGTGTGGCACCTCATTACTACGGAATCCAAACCAGAAAAAACCCAGGATCTGGCCAACAAATATGAGAAAAACGCGAAAGCATGAGCCAGATGATTGCAAATACCAGAACTAACCCAGACATAACCAGCGTTATCCTCTAAAACTCTAATCGGAACCAGCTTTTATTGACTGTTTCAGTGAGGTACCTCATTACTACGTTGTCCAAACCAGAAAAACCCAGCATCTGGCCAACAAGTATGCGAAAAAAGCGAAAGTATGAGCAAGATGATTGCAAATACCAGAACTAACCCAGACATAGCCAGCGTTATCCTCTAGAATACTATTCGGAACCAGCTTCCATTGACTGTTTCAGTGTGGTACCACATTACTACGTGATACAAACCAGAAAAAGCCCAGGATCTGGCCAACAAGTATGCGAAAAATGCGAAAGTACGAGCCAGATGAGGGCAAATCCCAGACCTAACCGAGACATAACCGGCGTTATCCTCTAAAATATTAATCGCAACCAGGTTTAATTGACTGTATCGGTGTGGAACCTCATTACTACGGGATCCAAACCAGAAAAAACCCAGGATCTTGCCAACAAATATGCGAAAAACGCGAAAGTATGAGCCAGATGATTGCAAATACCAGAACTAACCCAGACATAGACAGCGTTATCCTCTAAAATACTATTCGGAACCAGCTTCTATTGACTGTTTCAGTGTGGTACCACATTACTACGTGATACAAACCAGAATAAGGCCAGGATATGGACAACAAGTATGCGAAAAATGCGCAGGTACGAGCCAGATGAGGGCAAATCCCAGACCTAACCGAGACATAACCGGCGTTATCCTCTAAAATATTAATCGCAACCAGGTTTAATTGACTGTTTCGGTGTGGAACCTCGTTACTACGGGATCCTAACCAGAAAAAACCCAGGATCTGGCCAACAAATATGCGAAAAACGCGAAAGTATGAGCCAGATGATTGCAAATACCAGAACTAACCCAGACATAGCCAGCGTTATCCTCTAAAATACTATTCGGGTCCAGCTTTTATTGACTGTTTCAGTGTGGTACCACATTACTACGTGACCCAAACCAGAAAAAGCCCAGGATCTGGCCAACAAGTATGCGAGAAATGCGAAAGTACGAGCCAGATGAGGGCAAATCCCAGCCCTAACCGAGACATAACCGGCGTTATCCTCTAAAATATTAATTGCAACCGGGATTAATACCCTGTTTCGGTGTGGTAGCACATTACTACGTGGTCCGAGCCAGAAAAAGGCCAGGATCTGGCCAACAAGTACGCGAAAAATGCGAAGGTACGAGCCAGATGAGGGCAAATCCCAGACCTAACCGAGATATAACCGGCGTTATCCTCTAAAATACTATTCGGAACCAGCTTCTATTGACTGTTTCAGTGTGGTACCACATTACTACGTGACCCAAACCAGAAAAAGCCCAGGATCTGGCCAACAAGTATGCGAGAAATGCGAAAGTACGAGCCAGATGAGGGCAAAACCCAGAACTAACCGAGACATAACCCGCGTTATCCTCTAAAATATTAATCGCAACCAGGTTTAATTGACTGTTTCGGTGTGGTACCGCATTACTACGTGACACAAACCAGAAAAAGCCCAGGATCTTGAGAACAAGTATGAGCCAGATGATTGCAAATACCAGAACTAACCGAGACATAACCTGCGTTATCCTCTAAAATTTTAGTCGCAACCAGGTTTAATTGACTGTTTCAGTGTGGTACCACATTACTACGTGATCCTAACAATAGAAAAACACAGGATCTGGCCAACAAGTATGCGAAAAATGCGAAAGTACGAGCCAGATGAGGGCAAATCCCAGACCTAACCGAAACATAACCAGCGTTATCCTCTAAAATACTAATCGAAACCAGGTTTAATTGACTGTTTCTGTGTGGTCCCACATTACTACGTTATCCAAACCAGAAGAAACCCAGGATCTGGCCAACAAGTATGCGAAAAATGCGAATGTACGAGCCAGATGAGGACAAATCCCAGACCTAACCGAGAAATAACCGGAGTTATCCTCTAAAATATTAATCGCAACCAGGTTTAATTGACTGTTTCAGTGTGGTCCCACATTACTACTTGGTCCAATCCAGAAAAAGGCCAGGATCTGGCCAACATATATGCGAAAAACGCGAAAGTATGAGCCAGATGATTGCAAATACCATTACTTACCCAGACATAGCTAGCGTTATCCTCTAAAATACTATTCGGAACCAGCTTTTATTGACTGTTTCAGTGTGGTACCACATTACTACGTGATCCTAACAATAGAAGAACACAGGATCTGGCCATTCAAGTATGCGAAAAATGCGAAAGTACGGGCCAGATGAGGGCAAATCCCAGACCTAACCGAGACATAACCGGCAATATCCTCTAAAATATTAATAGAAACCAGGTTTAATTGACTGTTTCGGTGTGGAATGTCATTATTACGGGATCCAAACCAGGAAAAACCCAGGATCTGGCCAACAAGTATGCGAAAAATGCGAAAGTACGAGCCAGATGAGGGCAAATCCCAGACCTAACCGAAACATAACCAGCGTTATCCTCTAAAATACTAATCGGGACCAACTTTTATTGACTGTCTCAGTGTGGTACCACATTACTACGTGATCCGAACCAGAAAAAGCCCAGGATCTGGCCAGCAAGTATGCGAGAAATGCGATTGGTACGAGCCAGATGAGGGCAAATCCCAGCCCTAACGGAGACATAACCGGCGTTATCCTCTAAAATATTATTCGCAACCAGGTTTAATTGACTGTTTCGGTGTGGCACCTCATTACTACGGAATCCAAACCAGAAAAAACCCAGGATCTGGCCAACAAATATGAGAAAAACGCGAAAGCATGAGCCAGATGATTGCAAATACCAGAACTAACCCAGACATAACCAGCGTTATCCTCTAAAACTCTAATCGGAACCAGCTTTTATTGACTGTTTCAGTGAGGTACCTCATTACTACGTTGTCCAAACCAGAAAAACCCAGCATCTGGCCAACAAGTATGCGAAAAAAGCGAAAGTATGAGCAAGATGATTGCAAATACCAGAACTAACCCAGACATAGCCAGCGTTATCCTCTAGAATACTATTCGGAACCAGCTTCCATTGACTGTTTCAGTGTGGTACCACATTACTACGTGATACAAACCAGAAAAAGCCCAGGATCTGGCCAACAAGTATGCGAAAAATGCGAAAGTACGAGCCAGATGAGGGCAAATCCCAGACCTAACCGAGACATAACCGGCGTTATCCTCTAAAATATTAATCGCAACCAGGTTTAATTGACTGTTTCGGTGTGGAACCTCATTACTACGGGATCCAAACCAGAAAAAACCCAGGATCTTGCCAACAAATATGCGAAAAACGCGAAAGTATGAGCCAGATGATTGCAAATACCAGAACTAACCCAGACATAGACAGCGTTATCCTCTAAAATACTATTCGGAACCAGCTTCTATTGACTGTTTCAGTGTGGTACCACATTACTACGTGATACAAACCAGAATAAGGCCAGGATATGGACAACAAGTATGCGAAAAATGCGCAGGTACGAGCCAGATGAGGGCAAATCCCAGACCTAACCGAGACATAACCGGCGTTATCCTCTAAAATATTAATCGCAACCAGGTTTAATTGACTGTTTCGGTGTGGAACCTCGTTACTACGGGATCCTAACCAGAAAAAACCCAGGATCTGGCCAACAAATATGCGAAAAACGCGAAAGTATGAGCCAGATGATTGCAAATACCAGAACTAACCCAGACATAGCCAGCGTTATCCTCTAAAATACTATTCGGGTCCAGCTTTTATTGACTGTTTCAGTGTGGTACCACATTACTACGTGACCCAAACCAGAAAAAGCCCAGGATCTGGCCAACAAGTATGCGAGAAATGCGAAAGTACGAGCCAGATGAGGGCAAATCCCAGCCCTAACCGAGACATAACCGGCGTTATCCTCTAAAATATTAATTGCAACCGGGATTAATACCCTGTTTCGGTGTGGTAGCACATTACTACGTGGTCCGAGCCAGAAAAAGGCCAGGATCTGGCCAACAAGTACGCGAAAAATGCGAAGGTACGAGCCAGATGAGGGCAAATCCCAGACCTAACCGAGATATAACCGGCGTTATCCTCTAAAATACTATTCGGAACCAGCTTCTATTGACTGTTTCAGTGTGGTACCACATTACTACGTGACCCAAACCAGAAAAAGCCCAGGATCTGGCCAACAAGTATGCGAGAAATGCGAAAGTACGAGCCAGATGAGGGCAAAACCCAGAACTAACCGAGACATAACCCGCGTTATCCTCTAAAATATTAATCGCAACCAGGTTTAATTGACTGTTTCGGTGTGGTACCGCATTACTACGTGACACAAACCAGAAAAAGCCCAGGATCTTGCGAACAAGTATGAGCCAGATGATTGCAAATACCAGAACTAACCGAGACATAACCTGCGTTATCCTCTAAAATTTTAGTCGCAACCAGGTTTAATTGACTGTTTCAGTGTGGTACCACATTACTACGTCATCCAAACCAGAAGAAACCCAGGATCTGGCCAACAAGTATGCGAAAAATGCGAATGTACGAGCCAGATGAGGACAAATCCCAGACCTAACCGAGAAATAACCGGAGTTATCCTCTAAAATATTATTCGAAACCAGGTTTAATTGACTGTTTCAGTGTGGTCCCACATTACTACGTCATCCAAACCAGAAGAAACCCAGGATCTGGCCATTCAAGTATGCGAAAAATGCGAAAGTACGAGACAGATGAGGGCAAATCCCAGACCTAACCGAGAAATAACCGGAGTTATCCTCTAAAATATTATTCGAAACCAGGTTTAATTGACTGTTTCAGTGTGGTCCCACATTACTACGTCATCCAAACCAGAAGAAACCCAGGATCTGGCCAACAAGTATGCGAAAAATGCGAATGTACGAGCCAGATGAGGACAAATCCCAGACCTAACCGAGACATAACCGGCGTTATCCTCTAAAATATTAATCGCAACCAGGTTTAATTGACTGTTTCAGTGTGGTCCCACATTACTACTTGGTCCAAGCCAGAAAAAGGCCAGGATCTGGCCAACAAGTATGCCAAAAATGCGAAAGTACGGATCAGATGAGGGCAAATCCCAGACCTAACCGAGACATAACCAGCGTTATCCTCTAGAATATTAATCGCAACCAGATTTAATTGACAGTTTCGGTGTAGTACCGCATTACTACGTGATACAAACCTGAAAAATGCCAGGATCTTGCCAATAAGTATGCGAAAATTGCGGAAGTACGAGACAGATGAGGGCAAATCCCAGACGTAACCGAGAAATAACCGGAGTTATCCTCTAAAATATTAATCGAAACCAGGTTTAATTGACTGTTTCAGTGTGGTCCCACATTACTACGTTATCCAAACCAGAAGAAACCCAGGATCTGGCCAACAAGTATGCGAAAAATGCGAATGTACGAGCCAGATGAGGGCAAATCCCAGACCTAACCGAGACATAACCGGCGTTATCCTCTAAAATATTAATCGCAACCAGGTTTAATTGACTGTTTCGGTGTGGAACCTCATTACTACGGGATCCTAACCAGAAAAAACCCAGGATCTGGCCAACATATATGCGAAAAACGCGAAAGTATGAGCCAGATGATTGCAAATACCATTTCTAACCCAGACATAGCTAGCGTTATCCTCTAAAATACTATTCGGAACCAGCTTTTATTGACTGTCTCAGTGTGGTACCACATTACTACGTGATCCGAACCAGAAAAAGCCCAGGATCTGGCCAACAAGTATGCGAGAAATGCGATTGGTACGAGCCAGATGAGGGCAAATCCCAGCCCTAACCGAGACATAACCGGCGTTATCCTCTAAAATATTATTCGCAACCAGGTTTAATTGACTGTTTCGGTGTGGCACCTCATTACTACGGAATCCAAACCAGAAAAAACCCAGGATCTGGCCAACAAATATGGGAAAAACGCGAAAGCATGAGCCAGATGATTGCAAATACCAGAACTAACCCAGACATAACCAGCGTTATCCCCTAAAACTCTAATCGGAACCAGCTTTTATTGACTGTTTCAGTGAGGTACCTCATTACTACGTTGTCCAAACCAGAAAAACCCAGCATCTGGCCAACAAGTATGCGAAAAAAGCGAAAGTATGAGCAAGATGATTGCAAATACCAGAACTAACCCAGACATAGCCAGCGTTATCCTCTAGAATACTATTCGGAACCAGCTTCCATTGACTGTTTCAGTGTGGTACCACATTACTACGTGATACAAACCAGAAAAAGCCCAGGATCTGGCCAACAAGTATGCGAAAAATGCGAAAGTACGAGCCAGATGAGGGCAAATCCCAGACCTAACCGAGACATAACCGGCGTTATCCTCTAAAATATTAATCGCAACCAGGTTTAATTGACTGTTTCGTTGTGGAACCTCATTACTACGGGATCCAAACCAGAAAAAACCCAGGATCTTGCCAACAAATATGCGAAAAACGCGAAAGTATGAGCCAGATGATTGCAAATACCAGAACTAACCCTGACATAGCCAGCGTTATCCTCTAAAATACTATTCGGAACCAGCTTCTATTGACTGTTTCAGTGTGGTACCACATTACTACGTGATACAAACCAGAATAAGGCCAGGATATGGACAACAAGTATGCGAAAAATGCGCAGGTACGAGCCAGATGAGGGCAAATCCCAGACCTAACCGAGACATAACCGGCGTTATCCTCTAAAATATTAATCGCAACCAGGTTTAATTGACTGTTTCGGTGCGGAACCTCGTTACTACGGGATCCTAACCAGAAAAAACCCAGGATCTGGCCAACAAATATGCGAAAAACGCGAAAGTATGACCCAGATGATTGCAAATACCAGAACTAACCCAGACATAGCCAGCGTTATCCTCTAAAATACTATTCGGGTCCAGCTTTTATTGACTGTTTCAGTGTGGTACCACATTACTACGTGACCCAAACCAGAAAAAGCCCAGGATCTGGCCAACAAGTATGCGAGAAATGCGAAAGTACGAGCCAGATGAGGGCAAATCCCAGCCCTAACCGAGACATAACCGGCGTTATCCTCTAAAATATTAATTGCAACCGGGATTAATACCCTGTTTCGGTGTGGTACCACATTACTACGTGGTCCGAGCCAGAAAAAGGCCAGGATCTGGCCAACAAGTACGCGAAAAATGCGAAGGTACGAGCCAGATGAGGGCAAATCCCAGACCTAACCGAGATATAACCGGCGTTATCCTCTAAAATACTATTCGAAACCAGCTTCTATTGACTGTTTCAGTGTGGTACCACATTACTACGTGATACAAACCAGAAAAAGCCCAGGATCTGGCCAACAAGTATGCGAAAAATGCGAAAGTACGAGCCAGATGAGGGCAAAACCCAGAACTAACCGAGACATAACCCGCGTTATTCTCTAAAATATTAATCGCAACCAGGTTTAATTGACTGTTTCGGTGTGGTACCGCATTACTACGTGACACAAACCAGAAAAAGCCCAGGATCTTGCGAACAAGTATGAGCCAGATGATTGCAAATACCAGAACTAACCGAGACATAACCTGCGTTATCCTCTAAAATTTTAGTCGCAACCAGGTTTAATTGACTGTTTCAGTGTGGTACCACATTACTACGTGATCCTAACAATAGAAAAACACAGGATCTGGCCATTCAAGTATGCGAAAAATGCGAAAGTACGAGACAGATGAGGGCAAATCCCAGACCTAACCGAGAAATAGCCGGAGTTATCCTCTAAAATATTAATCGAAACCAGGTTTAATTGACTGTTTCAGTGTGGTCCCACATTACTACGTTATCCAAACCAGAAGAAACCCAGGATCTGGCCAACAAGTATGCGAAAAATGCGAATGTACGAGCCAGATGAGGACAAATCCCAGACCTAACCGAGACATAACCGGCGTTATCCTCTAAAATATTAATCGCAACCAGGTTTAATTGACTGTTTCAGTGTGGTCCCACATTACTACTTGGTCCAAGCCAGAAAAAGGCCAGGACCTGGCCAACAAGTATGCGAAAAATGCGAAAGTACGGATCAGATGAGGGCAAATCCCAGACCTAACCGAGACATAACCAGCGTTATCCTCTAGAATATTAATCGCAACCAGATTTAATTGACAGTTTCGGTGTAGTACCGCATTACTACGTGATACAAACCTGAAAAAGGCCAGGATCTTGCCAATAAGTATGCGAAAATTGCGGAAGTACGAGACAGATGAGGGCAAATCCCAGACGTAACCGAGAAATAACCGGAGTTATCCTCTAAAATATTAATCGAAACCAGGTTTAATTGACTGTTTCAGTGTGGTCCCACATTACTACGTTATCCAAACCAGAAGAAACCCAGGATCTGGCCAACAAGTATGCGAAAAATGCGAATGTACGAGCCAGATGAGGGCAAATCCCAGACCTAACCGAGACATAACCGGCGATATCCTCTAAAATATTAATCGCAACCAGGTTTAATTGACTGTTTCGGTGTGGAACCTCATTACTACGGGATCCTAACCAGAAAAAACCCAGGATCTGGCCAACATATATGCGAAAAACGCGAAAGTATGAGGCAGATGATTGCAAATACCATTACTAACCCAGACATAGCTAGCGTTATCCTCTAAAATACTATTCGGAACCAGCTTTTATTGACTGTTTCAGTGTGGTACCACATTACTACGTGATCCTAACAATAGAAGAACACAGGATCTGGCCATTCAAGTATGCGAAAAATGCGAATGTACGAGCCAGATGAGGGCAAATCCCAGACCTAACCGAGACATAACCGGCGATATCCTCTAAAATATTAATCGCAACCAGGTTTAATTGACTGTTTCGGTGTGGAACCTCATTACTACGGGATCCTAACCAGAAAAAACCCAGGATCTGGCCAACATATATGCGAAAAACGCGAAAGTATGAGCCAGATGATTGCAAATACCATTACTAACCCAGACATAGCTAGCGTTATCCTCTAAAATACTATTCGGAACCAGCATTTATTGACTGTTTCAGTGTGGTACCACATTACTACGTGATCCTAACAATAGAAGAACACAGGATCTGGCCAATCAAGTATGCGAAAAATGCGAAAGTACGGGCCAGATGAGGGCAAATCCCAGACCTAACCGAGATATAACCGGCAATATCCTCTAAAATATTAATAGAAACCAGGTTTAATTGACTGTTTCGGTGTGGAATGTCATTATTACGGGATCCAAACCAGGAAAAACCCAGGATCTGGCCAACAAGTATGCGAAAAATGCGAGAGTACGAGCCAGATGAGGGCAAATCCCAGACCTAACCGAAACATAACCAGCGTTATCCTCTAAAATACTAATCAGGACCAACTTTTATTGACTGTTTCAGTGAGGTACCTCATTACTACGTTGTCCAAACCAGAAAAACCCAGCATCTGGCCAACAAGTATGCGAAAAAAGCGAAAGTATGAGCAAGATGATTGCAAATACCAGAACTAACCCAGACATAGCCAGCGTTATCCTCTAGAATACTATTCGGAACCAGCTTCCATTGACTGTTTCAGTGTGGTACCACATTACTACGTGATACAAACCAGAAAAAGCCCAGGATCTGGCCAACAAGTATGCGAAAAATGCGAAAGTACGAGCCAGATGAGGGCAAATCCCAGACCTAACCGAGACATAACCGGCGTTATCCTCTAAAATATTAATCGCAACCAGGTTTAATTGACTGTTTCGGTGTGGAACCTCGTTACTACGGGATCCTAACCAGAAAAAACCCAGGATCTGGCCAACAAATATGCGAAAAACGCGAAAGTATGAGCCAGATGATTGCAAATACCAGAACTAACCCAGACATAGCCAGCGTTATCCTCTAGAATACTATTCGGAACCAGCTTCCATTGACTGTTTCAGTGAGGTACCTCATTACTACGTTGTCCAAACCAGAAAAAGCCCAGGATCTGGCCAACAAGTATGCGAAAAATGCGAAAGTACGAGCCAGATGAGGGCAAAACCCAGAACTAACCGAGACATAACCCGCGTTATCCTCTAAAATATTAATCGCAACCAGGTTTAATTGACTGTTTCGGTGTGGTACCGCATTACTACGTGACACAAACCAGAAAAAGCCCAGGATCTTGCGAACAAGTATGAGCCAGATGATTGCAAAACCCAGAACTAACCGAGACATAACCCGCGTTATCCTCTAAAATATTAATCGCAACAAGGTTTAATTGACTGTTTCGGTGTGGTACCGCATTACTACGTGACACAAACCAGAAAAAGCCCAGGATCTTGCGAACAAGTATGAGCCAGATGATTGCAAATACCAGAACTAACCCAGACATAGCCAGCGTTATCCTCTAAAATATTAATCGCAACCAGGTTTAATTGACTGTTTCAGTGTGGTCCCACATTACTACTTGGTCCAAGCCAGAAAAAGGCCAGGATCTGGCCAACAAGTATGCGAAAAATGTGAAAGTACGGATCAGATGAGGGCAAATCCCAGACCTAACCGAGACATAACCAGCGTTATCCTCTAAAATATTAATTGCAACCGGGATTAATACCCTGTTTCGGTGTGGTACCACATTACTACGTGGTCCGAGCCAGAAAAAGGCCAGGATCTGGCCAACAAGTACGCGAAAAATGCGAACAAGTATGAGCCAGATGATTGCAAATACCAGAACTAACCGAGATATAACCGGCGTTATCCTCTAAAATACTATTCGGAACCAGCTTCTATTGACTGTTTCAGTGTGGTACCACATTACTACGTGATACAAACCAGAAAAAGCCCAGGATCTGGCCAACAAGTATGCGAAAAATGAGTAAGTACGAGCCAGATGAGGGCAAAACCCAGAACTAACCGAGACATAACCCGCGTTATCCTCTAAAATATTAATCGCAACCAGGTTTAATTGACTGTTTCGGTGTGGTACCGCATTACTACGTGACACAAACCAGAAAAAGCCCAGGATCTTGCGAACAAGTATGAGCCAGATGATTGCAAAACCCAGAACTAACCGAGACATAACCCGCGTTATCCTCTAAAATATTAATCGCAACCAGGTTTAATTGACTGTTTCGGTGTGGTACCGCATTACTACGTGACACAAACCAGAAAAAGCCCAGGATCTTGCGAACAAGTATGAGCCAGATGATTGCAAATACCAGAACTAACCCAGACATAGCCAGCGTTATCCTCTAAAATATTTATCGCAACCAGGTTTAATTGACTGTTTCAGTGTGGTCCCACATTACTACTTGGTCCAAGCCAGAAAAAGGCCAGGATCTGGCCAACAAGTATGCGAAAAATGTGAAAGTACGGATCAGATGAGGGCAAATCCCAGACCTAACCGAGACATAACCAGCGTTATCCTCTAGAATATTAATCGCAACCAGATTTAATTGACTGTTTCGGTGTGGCACCTCATTACTACGGAATCCAAACCAGAAAAAACCCAGGATCTGGCCAACAAATATGAGAAAAACGCGAAAGCATGAGCCAGATGATTGCAAATACCAGAACTAACCCAGACATAACCAGCGTTATCCTCTAAAACTCTAATCGGAACCAGCTTTTATTGACTGTTTCAGTGAGGTACCTCATTACTACGTTGTCCAAACCAGAAAAACCCAGCATCTGGCCAACAAGTATGCGAAAAAAGCGAAAGTATGAGCAAGATGATTGCAAATACCAGAACTAACCCAGACATAGCCAGCGTTATCCTCTAGAATACTATTCGGAACCAGCTTCCATTGACTGTTTCAGTGTGGTACCACATTACTACGTGATACAAACCAGAAAAAGCCCAGGATCTGGCCAACAAGTATGCGAAAAATGCGAAAGTACGAGCCAGATGAGGGCAAATCCCAGACCTAACCGAGACATAACCGGCGTTATCCTCTAAAATATTAATCGCAACCAGGTTTAATTGACTGTTTCGGTGTGGAACCTCATTACTACGGGATCCAAACCAGAAAAAACCCAGGATCTTGCCAACAAATATGCGAAAAACGCGAAAGTATGAGCCAGATGATTGCAAATACCAGAACTAACCCAGACATAGACAGCGTTATCCTCTAAAATACTATTCGGAACCAGCTTCTATTGACTGTTTCAGTGTGGTACCACATTACTACGTGATACAAACCAGAATAAGGCCAGGATATGGACAACAAGTATGCGAAAAATGCGCAGGTACGAGCCAGATGAGGGCAAATCCCAGACCTAACCGAGACATAACCGGCGTTATCCTCTAAAATATTAATCGCAACCAGGTTTAATTGACTGTTTCGGTGTGGAACCTTGTTACTACGGGATCCTAACCAGAAAAAACCCAGGATCTGGCCAACAAATATGCGAAAAACGCGAAAGTATGAGCCAGATGATTGCAAATACCAGAACTAACCCAGACATACCCAGCGTTATCCTCTAAAATACTATTCGGGTCCAGCTTTTATTGACTGTTTCAGTGTGGTACCACATTACTACGTGACCCAAACCAGAAAAAGCCCAGGATCTGGCCAACAAGTATGCGAGAAATGCGAAAGTACGAGCCAGATGAGGGCAAATCCCAGCCCTAACCGAGACATAACCGGCGTTATCCTCTAAAATATTAATTGCAACCGGGATTAATACCCTGTTTCGGTGTGGTACCACATTACTACGTGGTCCGAGCCAGAAAAAGGCCAGGATCTGGCCAACAAGTACGCGAAAAATGCGAAGGTACGAGCCAGATGAGGGCAAATCCCAGACCTAACCGAGATATAACCGGCGTTATCCTCTAAAATACTATTCGGAACCAGCTTCTATTGACTGTTTCAGTGTGGTACCACATTACTACGTGACCCAAACCAGAAAAAGCCCAGGATCTGGCCAACAAGTATGCGAGAAATGCGAAAGTACGAGCCAGATGAGGGCAAAACCCAGAACTAACCGAGACATAACCGGCGTTATCCTCTAAAATATTAATCGCAACCAGGTTTAATTGACTGTTTCGGTGTGGTACCGCATTACTACGTGACACAAACCAGAAAAAGCCCAGGATCTTGCGAACAAGTATGAGCCAGATGATTGCAAATACCAGAACTAACCGAGACATAACCTGCGTTATCCTCTAAAATTTTAGTCGCAACCAGGTTTAATTGACTGTTTCAGTGTGGTACCACATTACTACGTGATCCTAACAATAGAAAAACACAGGATCTGGCCATTCAAGTATGCGAAAAATGCGAAAGTACGAGACAGATGAGGGCAAATCCCAGACCTAACCGAGAAATAACCGGAGTTATCCTCTAAAATATTATTCGAAACCAGGTTTAATTGACTGTTTCAGTGTGGTCCCACATTACTACGTCATCCAAACCAGAAGAAACCCAGGATCTGGCCAACAAGTATGCGAAAAATGCGAATGTACGAGCCAGATGAGGACAAATCCCAGACCTAACCGAGACATAACCGGCGTTATCCTCTAAAATATTAATCGCAACCAGGTTTAATTGACTGTTTCAGTGTGGTCCCACATTACTACTTGGTCCAAGCCAGAAAAAGGCCAGGATCTGGCCAACAAGTATGCGAAAAATGCGAAAGTACGGATCAGATGAGGGCAAATCCCAGACCTAACCGAGACATAACCAGCGTTATCCTCTAGAATATTAATCGCAACCAGATTTAATTGACAGTTTCGGTGTAGTACCGCATTACTACGTGATACAAACCTGAAAAATGCGAGGATCTTGCCAATAAGTATGCGAAAATTGCGGAAGTACGAGACAGATGAGGGCAAATCCCAGACGTAACCGAGAAATAACCGGAGTTATCCTCTAAAATATTAATCGAAACCAGGTTTAATTGACTGTTTCAGTGTGGTCCCACATTACTACGTTATCCAAACCAGAAGAAACCCAGGATCTGGCCAACAAGTATGCGAAAAATGCGAATGTACGAGCCAGATGAGGGCAAATCCCAGACCTAACCGAGACATAACCGGCGTTATCCTCTAAAATATTAATCGCAACCAGGTTTAATTGACTGTTTCGGTGTGGAACCTCATTACTACGGGATCCTAACCAGAAAAAACCCAGGATCTGGCCAACATATATGCGAAAAACGCGAAAGTATGAGCCAGATGATTGCAAATACCATTTCTAACCCAGACATAGCTAGCGTTATCCTCTAAAATACTATTCGGAACCAGCTTTTATTGACTGTCTCAGTGTGGTACCACATTACTACGTGATCCGAACCAGAAAAAGCCCAGGATCTGGCCAACAAGTATGCGAGAAATGCGATTGGTACGAGCCAGATGAGGGCAAATCCCAGCCCTAACCGAGACATAACCGGCGTTATCCTCTAAAATATTATTCGCAACCAGGTTTAATTGACTGTTTCGGTGTGGCACCTCATTACTACGGAATCCAAACCAGAAAAAACCCAGGATCTGGCCAACAAATATGAGAAAAACGCGAAAGCATGAGCCAGATGATTGCAAATACCAGAACTAACCCAGACATAACCAGCGTTATCCTCTAAAACTCTAATCGGAACCAGCTTTTATTGACTGTTTCAGTGAGGTACCTCATTACTACGTTGTCCAAACCAGAAAAACCCAGCATCTGGCCAACAAGTATGCGAAAAAAGCGAAAGTATGAGCAAGATGATTGCAAATACCAGAACTAACCCAGACATAGCCAGCGTTATCCTCTAGAATACTATTCGGAACCAGCTTCCATTGACTGTTTCAGTGTGGTACCACATTACTACGTGATACAAACCAGAAAAAGCCCAGGATCTGGCCAACAAGTATGCGAAAAATGCGAAAGTACGAGCCAGATGAGGGCAAATCCCAGACCTAACCGAGACATAACCGGCGTTATCCTCTAAAATATTAATCGCAACCAGGTTTAATTGACAGTTTCGTTGTGGAACCTCATTACTACGGGATCCAAACCAGAAAAAACCCAGGATCTTGCCAACAAATATGCGAAAAACGCGAAAGTATGAGCCAGATGATTGCAAATACCAGAACTAACCCTGACATAGCCAGCGTTATCCTCTAAAATACTATTCGGAACCAGCTTCTATTGACTGTTTCAGTGTGGTACCACATTACTACGTGATACAAACCAGAATAAGGCCAGGATATGGACAACAAGTATGCGAAAAATGCGCAGGTACGAGCCAGATGAGGGCAAATCCCAGACCTAACCGAGACATAACCGGCGTTATCCTCTAAAATATTAATCGCAACCAGGTTTAATTGACTGTTTCGGTGCGGAACCTCGTTACTACGGGATCCTAACCAGAAAAAACCCAGGATCTGGCCAACAAATATGCGAAAAACGCGAAAGTATGACCCAGATGATTGCAAATACCAGAACTAACCCAGACATAGCCAGCGTTATCCTCTAAAATACTATTCGGGTCCAGCTTTTATTGACTGTTTCAGTGTGGTACCACATTACTACGTGACCCAAACCAGAAAAAGCCCAGGATCTGGCCAACAAGTATGCGAGAAATGCGAAAGTACGAGCCAGATCGCCAGGCCCGGCAGTCCGTGTTGCTCGCGTGGCAGGAGAGGCTGGCTCTGCCAACCGCGGGGCACCGGACTGTCGGGGCTGTTCGGCCACTCCTGAAGGAGTGGCTGGACAGAGGCCATGGCAGCCTCACCTACCGGCTGGCACAGGTATTTTCCGGGCATGGCAGCTTCGGAAGATACCTGTGCCGGATAGGGAAGGAGCCGACGGCGCGTTGCTGCCACTGCGACGCTGAGCAGGACACGGCGGATCATACCCTGGAGGTATGCCCCGCGTGGGAGGGGGAGCGCCGTGTCCTGGTCGGCGTCGTCGGGCGGGATGTCTCGCTGCCGGGCGTGGTGCGCGCCATGCTCGGCAGCGAGGAGAAGTGGAGGGCCGTGGCCTCCTTCTGCGAGAACGTAATGTTGCAGAAGGAGGCCGCGGGGAGGGAGCGCGAGCTTCAGCGGCGCGCTGAAGCTCGCGCTCGTGCGGTGGCCCGAGGTCGTCGCCCGGTCGCGAGGCGTCGCGGGCGGCCGCCTCGGCGTGGCGGATGACCTAGGCTGGGAGGGGGGTCCTGAGGGGACCTTCCTCCCGCCAGGCGGCGCCGGGTCGGACCGGTTGGGGGTAGGAGTGCCTCCCCCTACCGGTCCGACGCAAGGGGAGGCACCCTCGGCGGTCTGGTGCGGCCATGAACGCCCGGCCGCCGAGGGGTGGAAACGGGGTCGCGGGCGGTTGCGAGTTGGGGCTCGCAGCCGCCACTAAACGCGGCCCCGGGACGGATAGCGGCGGGATGGAGTGGCCCCGTCCCGCCGCTATGAGGCAGTGTGTCTACTGGGGGGACCGATTGTCCTCCCGGGGGATGGGCGCGAAAGCGCGGGCACGGGGAGGATACCGGAAGAATGCTTCGAGCGATTCCCGGTATCCTCCCAAAGCGTGCCGAAGGGTCACCGTGGGGTTTTTAGTGGGTAGGTCCCGCGCCTGTCGTTGTACGGGCGCGGGGAATCCCACACACCCCTCCCACCTCTCCCCAAGGAGGTGGGAGGGAGTCTTTCGAAGATTTTCCCCACGATAAAAAAAAAAAAAAAAAAAAAAAAAAAAAAAAGTACGAGCCAGATGAGGGCAAATCCCAGCCCTAACCGAGACATAACCGGCGTTATCCTCTAAAATATTAATTGCAACCGGGATTAATACCCTGTTTCGGTGTGGTACCACATTACTACGTGGTCCGAGCCAGAAAAAGGCCAGGATCTGGCCAACAAGTACGCGAAAAATGCGAAGGTACGAGCCAGATGAGGGCAAATCCCAGACCTAACCGAGATATAACCGGCGTTATCCTCTAAAATACTATTCGAAACCAGCTTCTATTGACTGTTTCAGTGTGGTACCACATTACTACGTGATACAAACCAGAAAAAGCCCAGGATCTGGCCAACAAGTATGCGAAAAATGCGAAAGTACGAGCCAGATGAGGGCAAAACCCAGAACTAACCGAGACATAACCCGCGTTATTCTCTAAAATATTAATCGCAACCAGGTTTAATTGACTGTTTCGGTGTGGTACCGCATTACTACGTGACACAAACCAGAAAAAGCCCAGGATCTTGCGAACAAGTATGAGCCAGATGATTGCAAATACCAGAACTAACCGAGACATAACCTGCGTTATCCTCTAAAATTTTAGTCGCAACCAGGTTTAATTGACTGTTTCAGTGTGGTACCACATTACTACGTGATCCTAACAATAGAAAAACACAGGATCTGGCCATTCAAGTATGCGAAAAATGCGAAAGTACGAGACAGATGAGGGCAAATCCCAGACCTAACCGAGAAATAGCCGGAGTTATCCTCTAAAATATTAATCGAAACCAGGTTTAATTGACTGTTTCAGTGTGGTCCCACATTACTACGTTATCCAAACCAGAAGAAACCCAGGATCTGGCCAACAAGTATGCGAAAAATGCGAATGTACGAGCCAGATGAGGACAAATCCCAGACCTAACCGAGACATAACCGGCGTTATCCTCTAAAATATTAATCGCAACCAGGTTTAATTGACTGTTTCAGTGTGGTCCCACATTACTACTTGGTCCAAGCCAGAAAAAGGCCAGGACCTGGCCAACAAGTATGCGAAAAATGCGAAAGTACGGATCAGATGAGGGCAAATCCCAGACCTAACCGAGACATAACCAGCGTTATCCTCTAGAATATTAATCGCAACCAGATTTAATTGACAGTTTCGGTGTAGTACCGCATTACTACGTGATACAAACCTGAAAAAGGCCAGGATCTTGCCAATAAGTATGCGAAAATTGCGGAAGTACGAGACAGATGAGGGCAAATCCCAGACGTAACCGAGAAATAACCGGAGTTATCCTCTAAAATATTAATCGAAACCAGGTTTAATTGACTGTTTCAGTGTGGTCCCACATTACTACGTTATCCAAACCAGAAGAAACCCAGGATCTGGCCAACAAGTATGCGAAAAATGCGAATGTACGAGCCAGATGAGGGCAAATCCCAGACCTAACCGAGACATAACCGGCGATATCCTCTAAAATATTAATCGCAACCAGGTTTAATTGACTGTTTCGGTGTGGAACCTCATTACTACGGGATCCTAACCAGAAAAAACCCAGGATCTGGCCAACATATATGCGAAAAACGCGAAAGTATGAGGCAGATGATTGCAAATACCATTACTAACCCAGACATAGCTAGCGTTATCCTCTAAAATACTATTCGGAACCAGCTTTTATTGACTGTTTCAGTGTGGTACCACATTACTACGTGATCCTAACAATAGAAGAACACAGGATCTGGCCATTCAAGTATGCGAAAAATGCGAATGTACGAGCCAGATGAGGGCAAATCCCAGACCTAACCGAGACATAACCGGCGATATCCTCTAAAATATTAATCGCAACCAGGTTTAATTGACTGTTTCGGTGTGGAACCTCATTACTACGGGATCCTAACCAGAAAAAACCCAGGATCTGGCCAACATATATGCGAAAAACGCGAAAGTATGAGCCAGATGATTGCAAATACCATTACTAACCCAGACATAGCTAGCGTTATCCTCTAAAATACTATTCGGAACCAGCATTTATTGACTGTTTCAGTGTGGTACCACATTACTACGTGATCCTAACAATAGAAGAACACAGGATCTGGCCAATCAAGTATGCGAAAAATGCGAAAGTACGGGCCAGATGAGGGCAAATCCCAGACCTAACCGAGATATAACCGGCAATATCCTCTAAAATATTAATAGAAACCAGGTTTAATTGACTGTTTCGGTGTGGAATGTCATTATTACGGGATCCAAACCAGGAAAAACCCAGGATCTGGCCAACAAGTATGCGAAAAATGCGAGAGTACGAGCCAGATGAGGGCAAATCCCAGACCTAACCGAAACATAACCAGCGTTATCCTCTAAAATACTAATCAGGACCAACTTTTATTGACTGTTTCAGTGAGGTACCTCATTACTACGTTGTCCAAACCAGAAAAACCCAGCATCTGGCCAACAAGTATGCGAAAAAAGCGAAAGTATGAGCAAGATGATTGCAAATACCAGAACTAACCCAGACATAGCCAGCGTTATCCTCTAGAATACTATTCGGAACCAGCTTCCATTGACTGTTTCAGTGTGGTACCACATTACTACGTGATACAAACCAGAAAAAGCCCAGGATCTGGCCAACAAGTATGCGAAAAATGCGAAAGTACGAGCCAGATGAGGGCAAATCCCAGACCTAACCGAGACATAACCGGCGTTATCCTCTAAAATATTAATCGCAACCAGGTTTAATTGACTGTTTCGGTGTGGAACCTCATTACTACGGGATCCAAACCAGAAAAAACCCAGGATCTTGCCAACAAATATGCGAAAAACGCGAAAGTATGAGCCAGATGATTGCAAATACCAGAACTAACCCAGACATAGCCAGCGTTATCCTCTAAAATACTATTCGGAACCAGCTTCTATTGACTGTTTCAGTGTGGTACCACATTACTACGTGATACAAACCAGAATAAGGCCAGGATATGGACAACAAGTATGCGAAAAATGCGCAGGTACGAGCCAGATGAGGGCAAATCCCAGACCTAACCGAGACATAACCGGCGTTATCCTCTAAAATATTAATCGCAACCAGGTTTAATTGACTGTTTCGGTGTGGAACCTCGTTACTACGGGATCCTAACCAGAAAAAACCCAGGATCTGGCCAACAAATATGCGAAAAACGCGAAAGTATGAGCCAGATGATTGCAAATACCAGAACTAACCCAGACATAGCCAGCGTTATCCTCTAAAATATTAATCGCAACCAGGTTTAATTGACTGTTTCAGTGAGGTACCTCATTACTACGTTGTCCAAACCAGAAAAAGGCCAGGATCTGGCCAACAAGTATGCGAAAAATGTGAAAGTACGGATCAGATGAGGGCAAATCCCAGACCTAACCGAGACATAACCAGCGTTATCCTCTAGAATATTAATCGCAACCAGATTTAATTGACAGTTTCGGTGTAGTACCGCATTACTACGTGATACAAACCTGAAAAAGGCCAGGATCTTGCCAATAAGTATGCGAAAATTGCGGAAGTACGAGACAGATGAGGGCAAATCCCAGACGTAACCGAGAAATAACCGGAGTTATCCTCTAAAATATTAATCGAAACCAGGTTTAATTGACTGTTTCAGTGTGGTCCCACATTACTACGTTATCCAAACCAGAAGAAACCCAGGATCTGGCCAACAAGTATGCGAAAAATGCGAATGTACGAGCCAGACGAGGGCAAATCCCAGACCTAACCGAGACATAACCGGCGTTATCCTCTAAAATATTAATCGCAACCAGGTTTAATTGACTGTTTCGGTATGGAACCTCATTACTACGGGATCCTAACCAGAAAAAACCCAGGATCTGGCCAACATATATGCGAAAAACGCGAAAGTATGAGCCAGATGATTGCAAATACCATTACTAACCCAGACATAGCTAGCGTTATCCTCTAAAATACTATTCGGAATCAGCTTTTATTGACTGTTTCAGTGTGGTACCACAATACTACGTGATCCTAATAATAGAAGAACACAGGATCTGGCCATTCAAGTATGCGAAAAATGCGAAAGTACGGGCCAGATGAGGGCAAATCCCAGACCTAACCGAGATATAACCGGCAATATCCTCTAAAATATTAATAGAAACCAGGTTTAATTGACTGTTTCGGTGTGGAATGTCATTATTACGGGATCCAAACCAGGAAAAACCCAGGATCTGGCCAACAAGTATGCGAAAAATGCGAAAGTACGAGCCAGATGAGGGCAAGTCCCAGACCTAACCGAAACATAACCAGCGTTATCCTCTAAAATACTAATCGGGACCAACTTTTATTGACTGTCTCAGTGTGGTACCACATTACTACGTGATCCGAACCAGAAAAAGCCCAGGATCTGGCCAACAAGTATGCGAGAAATGCGATTGGTACGAGCCAGATGAGGGCAAATCCCAGCCCTAACCGAGACATAACCGGCGTTATCCTCTAAAATATTATTCGCAACCAGGTTTAATTGACTGTTTCGGTGTGGCACCTCATTACTACGGAATCCAAACCAGAAAAAACCCAGGATCTGGCCAACAAATATGAGAAAAACGCGAAAGCATGAGCCAGATAATTGCAAATACCAGAACTAACCCAGACATAACCAGCGTTATCCTCTAAAACTCTAATCGGAACCAGCTTCTATTGACTGTTTCAGTGTGGTACCACATTACTACGTGATACAAACCAGAAAAAGCCCAGGATCTGGCCAACAAGTATGCGAAAAATGCGAAAGTACGAGCCAGATGAGGGCAAAACCCAGAACTAACCGAGACATAACCCGCGTTATCCTCTAAAATATTAATTGCAACCAGGTTTAATTGACTGTCTCGGTGTGGTACCGCATTACTACGTGACACAAACCAGAAAAAGCCCAGGATCTTGCGAACAAGTATGAGCCAGATGATTGCAAATACCAGAACTAACCGAGACATAACCTGCGTTATCCTCTAAAATTTTAGTCGCAACCAGGTTTAATTGACTGTTTCAGTGTGGTACCACATTACTACGTGATCCTAACAATAGAAAAACACAGGATCTGGCCATTCAAGTATGCGAAAAATGCGAAAGTACGAGACAGATGAGGGCAAATCCCAGACCTAACCGGGAAATAACCGGAGTTATCCTCTAAAATATTAATCGAAACCAGGTTTAATTGACTGTTTCAGCGTGGTCCCACATTACTACGTTATCCAAACCAGAAGAAACCCAGGATCTGGCCAACAAGTATGCGAAAAATGCGAATGTACGAGCCAGATGAGGACAAATCCCAGACCTAACCGAGACATAACCGGCGTTATCCTCTAAAATACTATTCGGAACCAGCTTCTATTGACTGTTTCAGTGTGGTACCACATTACTACGTGATACAAACCAGAATAAGGCCAGGATATGGACAACAAGTATGCGAAAAATGCGCAGGTACGAGCCAGATGAGGGCAAATCCCAGACCTAACCGAGACATAACCGGCGTTATCCTCTAAAATATTAATCGCAACCAGGTTTAATTGACTGTTTCGGTGTGGAACCTTGTTACTACGGGATCCTAACCAGAAAAAACCCAGGATCTGGCCAACAAATATGCGAAAAACGCGAAAGTATGAGCCAGATGATTGCAAATACCAGAACTAACCCAGACATACCCAGCGTTATCCTCTAAAATACTATTCGGGTCCAGCTTTTATTGACTGTTTCAGTGTGGTACCACATTACTACGTGACCCAAACCAGAAAAAGCCCAGGATCTGGCCAACAAGTATGCGAGAAATGCGAAAGTACGAGCCAGATGAGGGCAAATCCCAGCCCTAACCGAGACATAACCGGCGTTATCCTCTAAAATATTAATTGCAACCGGGATTAATACCCTGTTTCGGTGTGGTACCACATTACTACGTGGTCCGAGCCAGAAAAAGGCCAGGATCTGGCCAACAAGTACGCGAAAAATGCGAACAAGTATGAGCCAGATGATTGCAAATACCAGAACTAACCGAGATATAACCGGCGTTATCCTCTAAAATACTATTCGGAACCAGCTTCTATTGACTGATCCAGTGTGGTACCACATTACTACGTGATACAAACCAGAAAAAGCCCAGGATCTGGCCAACAAGTATGCGAAAAATGCGTAAGTACGAGCCAGATGAGGGCAAAACCCAGAACTAACCGAGACATAACCCGCGTTATCCTCTAAAATATTAATCGCAACCAGGTTTAATTGACTGTTTCGGTGTGGTACCGCATTACTACGTGACACAAACCAGAAAAAGCCCAGGATCTTGCGAACAAGTATGAGCCAGATGATTGCAAAACCCAGAACTAACCGAGACATAACCCGCGTTATCCTCTAAAATATTAATCGCAACCAGGTTTAATTGACTGTTTCGGTGTGGTACCGCATTACTACGTGACACAAACCAGAAAAAGCCCAGGATCTTGCGAACAAGTATGAGCCAGATGATTGCAAATACCAGAACTAACCCAGACATAGCCAGCGTTATCCTCTAAAATATTTATCGCAACCAGGTTTAATTGACTGTTTCAGTGTGGTCCCACATTACTACTTGGTCCAAGCCAGAAAAAGGCCAGGATCTGGCCAACAAGTATGCGAAAAATGTGAAAGTACGGATCAGATGAGGGCAAATCCCAGACCTAACCGAGACATAACCAGCGTTATCCTCTAGAATATTAATCGCAACCAGATTTAATTGACAGTTTCGGTGTAGTACCGCATTACTACGTGATACAAACCTGAAAAAGGCCAGGATCTTGCCAATAAGTATGCGAAAATTGCGGAAGTACGAGACAGATGAGGGCAAATCCCAGACGTAACCGAGAAATAACCGGAGTTATCCTCTAAAATATTAATCGAAACCAGGTTTAATTGACTGTTTCAGTGTGGTCCCACATTACTACGTTATCCAAACCAGAAGAAACCCAGGATCTGGCCAACAAGTATTCGAAAAATGCGAATGTACGAGCCAGATGAGGGCAAATCCCAGACCTAACCGAGACATAACCGGCGTTATCCTCTAAAATATTAATCGCAACCAGGTTTAATTGACTGTTTCGGTATGGAACCTCATTACTACGGGATCCTAACCAGAAAAAACCCAGGATCTGGCCAACATATATGCGAAAAACGCGAAAGTATGAGCCAGATGATTGCAAATACCATTACTAACCCAGACATAGCTAGCGTTATCCTCTAAAATACTATTCGGAATCAGCTTTTATTGACTGTTTCAGTGTGGTACCACATTACTACGTGATCCTAACAATAGAAGAACACAGGATCTGGCCATTCAAGTATGCGAAAAATGCGAAAGTACGGGCCAGATGAGGGCAAATCCCAGACCTAACCGAGATATAACCGGCAATATCCTCTAAAATATTAATAGAAACCAGGTTTAATTGACTGTTTCGGTGTGGAATGTCATTATTACGGGATCCAAACCAGGAAAAACCCAGGATCTGGCCAACAAGTATGCGAAAAATGCGAAAGTACGAGCCAGATGAGGGCAAGTCCCAGACCTAACCGAAACATAACCAGCGTTATCCTCTAAAATACTAATCGGGACCAACTTTTATTGACTGTCTCAGTGTGGTACCACATTACTACGTGATCCGAACCAGAAAAAGCCCAGGATCTGGCCAACAAGTATGCGAGAAATGCGATTGGTACGAGCCAGATGAGGGCAAATCCCAGCCCTAACCGAGACATAACCGGCGTTATCCTCTAAAATATTATTCGCAACCAGGTTTAATTGACTGTTTCGGTGTGGCACCTCATTACTACGGAATCCAAACCAGAAAAAACCCAGGATCTGGCCAACAAATATGAGAAAAACGCGAAAGCATGAGCCAGATGATTGCAAATACCAGAACTAACCCAGACATAACCAGCGTTATCCTCTAAAACTCTAATCGGAACCAGCTTCTATTGACTGTTTCAGTGTGGTACCACATTACTACGTGATACAAACCAGAAAAAGCCCAGGATCTGGCCAACAAGTATGCGAAAAATGCGAAAGTACGAGCCAGATGAGGGCAAAACCCAGAACTAACCGAGACATAACCCGCGTTATCCTCTAAAATATTAATCGCAACCAGGTTTAATTGACTGTTTCGGTGTGGTACCGCATTACTACGTGACACAAACCAGAAAAAGCCCAGGATCTTGCGAACAAGTATGAGCCAGATGATTGCAAATACCAGAACTAACCGAGACATAACCTGCGTTATCCTCTAAAATTTTAGTCGCAACCAGGTTTAATTGACTGTTTCAGTGTGGTACCACATTACTACGTGATCCTAACAATAGAAAAACACAGGATCTGGCCATTCAAGTATGCGAAAAATGCGAAAGTACGAGACAGATGAGGGCAAATCCCAGACCTAACCGGGAAATAACCGGAGTTATCCTCTAAAATATTAATCGAAACCAGGTTTAATTGACTGTTTCAGCGTGGTCCCACATTACTACGTTATCCAAACCAGAAGAAACCCAGGATCTGGCCAACAAGTATGCGAAAACTGCGAATGTACGAGCCAGATGAGGACAAATCCCAGACCTAACCGAGACATAACCGGCGTTATCCTCTAAAATGCTATTCGGAACCAGCTTCTATTGACTGTTTCAGTGTGGTACCACATTACTACGTGATACAAACCAGAATAAGGCCAGGATATGGACAACAAGTATGCGAAAAATGCGCAGGTACGAGCCAGATGAGGGCAAATCCCAGACCTAACCGAGACATAACCGGCGTTATCCTCTAAAATATTAATCGCAACCAGGTTTAATTGACTGTTTCGGTGTGGAACCTCGTTACTACGGGATCCTAACCAGAAAAAACCCAGGATCTGGCCAACAAATATGCGAAAAACGCGAAAGTATGAGCCAGATGATTGCAAATACCAGAACTAACCCAGACATGCCCAGCGTTATCCTCTAAAATACTATTCGGGTCCAGCTTTTATTGACTGTTTCAGTGTGGTACCACATTACTACGTGACCCAAACCAGAAAAAGCCCAGGATCTGGCCAACAAGTATGCGAGAAATGCGAAAGTACGAGCCAGATGAGGGCAAATCCCAGCCCTAACCGAGACATAACCGGCGTTATCCTCTAAAATATTAATTGCAACCGGGATTAATACCCTGTTTCGGTGTGGTACCACATTACTACGTGGTCCGAGCCAGAAAAAGGCCAGGATCTGGCCAACAAGTACGCGAAAAATGCGAACAAGTATGAGCCAGATGATTGCAAATACCAGAACTAACCGAGATATAACCGGCGTTATCCTCTAAAATACTATTCGGAACCAGCTTCTATTGACTGTTTCAGTGTGGTACCACATTACTACGTGATACAAACCAGAAAAAGCCCAGGATCTGGCCAACAAGTATGCGAAAAATGCGTAAGTACGAGCCAGATGAGGGCAAAACCCAGAACTAACCGAGACATAACCCGCGTTATCCTCTAAAATATTAATCGCAACCAGGTTTAATTGACTGTTTCGGTGTGGTACCGCATTACTACGTGACACAAACCAGAAAAAGCCCAGGATCTTGCGAACAAGTATGAGCCAGATGATTGCAAATACCAGAACTAACCGAGACATAACCTGCGTTATCCTCTAAAATTTTAGTCGCAACCAGGATTAATTGACTGTTTCAGTGTGGTACCACATTACTACGTGATCCTAACAATAGAAAAACACAGGATCTGGCCATTCAAGTATGCGAAAAATGCGAAAGTACGAGACAGATGAGGGCAAATCCCAGACCTAACCGGGAAATAACCGGAGTTATCCTCTAAAATATTAATCGAAACCAGGTTTAATTGACTGTTTCAGCGTGGTCCCACATTACTACGTTATCCAAACCAGAAGAAACCCAGGATCTGGCCAACAAGTATGCGAAAAATGCGAATGTACGAGCCAGATGAGGACAAATCCCAGACCTAACCGAGACATAACCGGCGTTATCCTCTAAAATATTAATCGCAACCAGGTTTAATTGACTGTTTCAGTGTGGTCCCACATTACTACTTGGTCCAAGCCAGAAAAAGGCCAGGATCTGGCCAACAAGTATGCGAAAAATGCGAAAGTACGGATCAGATGAGGGCAAATCCCAGACCTAACCGAGACATAACCAGCGTTATCCTCTAGAATATTAATCGCAACCAGATTTAATTGACAGTTTCGGTGTAGTACCGCATTACTACGTGATACAAACCTGAAAAAGGCCAGGATCTTGCCAATAAGTATGCGAAAATTGCGGAAGTACGAGACAGATGAGGGCAAATCCCAGACGTAACCGAGAAATAACCGGAGTTATCCTCTAAAATATTAATCGAAACCAGGTTTAATTGACTGTTTCAGCGTGGTCCCACATTACTACGTTATCCAAACCAGAAGAAACTCAGGATCTGGCCAACAAGTATGCGAAAAATGCGAATGTACGAGCCAGATGAGGGCAAATCCCAGACCTAACCGAGACATAACCGGCGTTATCCTCTAAAATATTAATCGCAACCAGGTTTAATTGACTGTTTCGGTGTGGAACCTCATTACTACGGGATCCTAACCAGAAAAAACCCAGGATCTGGCCAACATATATGCGAAAAACGCGAAAGTATGAGGCAGATGATTGCAAATACCATTACTTACCCAGCCATAGCTAGCGTTATCCTCTAAAATACTATTCGGAACCAGCTTTTATTGACTGTTTCAGTGTGGTACCACATTACTACGTGATCCTAACAATAGAAGAACACAGGATCTGGCCATTCAAGTATGCGAAAAATGCGAATGTACGAGCCAGATGAGGGCAAATCCCAGACCTAACCGAGACATAACCGGCGATATCCTCTAAAATATTAATCGCAACCAGGTTTAATTGACTGTTTCGGTGTGGAACCTCATTACTACGGGATCCTAACCAGAAAAAACCCAGGATCTGGCCAACATATATGCGAAAAACGCGAAAGTATGAGCCAGATGATTGCAAATACCATTACTAACCCAGACATAGCTAGCGTTATCCTCTAAAATACTATTCGGAACCAGCATTTATTGACTGTTTCAGTGTGGTACCACATTACTACGTGATCCTAACAATAGAAGAACACAGGATCTGGCCATTCAAGTATGCGAAAAATGCGAAAGTACGGGCCAGATGAGGGCAAGTCCCAGACCTAACCGAGATATAACCGGCAATATCCTCTAAAATATTAATAGAAACCAGGTTTAATTGACTGTTTCGGTGTGGAATGTCATTATTACGGGATCGAAACCAGGAAAAACCCAGGATCTGGCCAACAAGTATGCGAAAAATGCGAGAGTACGAGCCAGATGAGGGCAAATCCCAGACCTAACCGAAACATAACCAGCGTTATCCTCTAAAATACTAATCGGGACCAACTTTTATTGACTGTCTCAGTGTGGTACCACATTACTACGTGATCCGAACCAGAAAAAGCCCAGGATCTGGCCAACAAGTATGCGAGAAATGCGATTGGTACGAGCCAGATGAGGGCAAATCCCAGCCCTAACCGAGACATAACCGGCGTTATCCAGTAAAATATTATTCGCAACCAGGTTTAATTGACTGTTTCGGTGTGGCACCTCATTACTACGGAATCCAAACCAGAAAAAACCCAGGATCTGGCCAACAAATATGAGAAAAACGCGAAAGCATGAGCCAGATGATTGCAAATACCAGAACTAACCCAGACATAACCAGCGTTGTCCTCTAAAACTCTAATCGGAACCAGCTTTTATTGACTGTTTCAGTGAGGTACCTCATTACTACGTTGTCCAAACCAGATAAACCCAGCATCTGGCCAACAAGTATGCGAAAAAAGCGAAAGTATGAGCAAGATGATTGCAAATACCAGAACTAACCCAGACATAGCCAGCGTTATCGTCTAGAATACTATTCGGAACCAGCTTCCATTGACTGTTTCAGTGTGGTACCACATTACTACGTGATACAAACCAGAAAAAGCCCAGGATCTGGCCAACAAGTATGCGAAAAATGCGAAAGTACGAGCCAGATGAGGGCAAATCCCAGACCTAACCGAGACATAACCGGCGTTATCCTCTAAAATATTAATCGCAACCAGGTTTAATTGACTGTTTCGGTGTGGAACCTCATTACTACGGGATCCAAACCAGAAAAAACCCAGGATCTTGCCAACAAATATGCGAAAAACGCGAAAGTATGAGCCAGATGATTGCAAATACCAGAACTAACCCAGACATAGCCAGCGTTATCCTCTAAAATACTATTCGGAACCAGCTCCTATTGACTGTTTCAGTGTGGTACCACATTACTACGTGATACAAACCAGAATAAGGCCAGGATATGGACAACAAGTATGCGAAAAATGCGCAGGTACGAGCCAGATGAGGGCAAATCCCAGACCTAACCGAGACATAACCGGCGTTATCCTCTAAAATATTAATCGCAACCAGGTTAATTGACTGTTTCGGTGTGGAACCTCGTTACTACGGGATCCTAACCAGAAAAAACCCAGGATCTGGCCAACAAATATGCGAAAAACGCGAAAGTATGAGCCAGATGATTGCAAATACCAGAACTAACCCAGACATAGCCAGCGTTATCCTCTAAAATATTAATCGCAACCAGGTTTAATTGACTGTTTCAGTGTGGTCCCACATTACTACTTGGTCCAAGCCAGAAAAAGGCCAGGATCTGGCCAACAAGTATGCGAAAAATGCGAAAGTACGGATCAGATGAGGGCAAATCCCAGACCTAACCGAGACATAACCAGCGTTATCCTCTAGAATATTCATCGCAACCAGATTTAATTGACAGTTTCGGTGTAGTACCGCATTACTACGTGATACAAACCTGAAAAAGGCCAGGATCTTGCCAATAAGTATGCGAAAATTGCGGAAGTACGAGACAGATGAGGGCAAATCCCAGACGTAACCGAGAAATAACCGGAGTTATCCTCTAAAATATTAATCGAAACCAGGTTTAATTGACTGTTTCAGCGTGGTCCCACATTACTACGTTATCCAAACCAGAAGAAACTCAGGATCTGGCCAACAAGTATGCGAAAAATGCGAATGTACGAGCCAGATGAGGGCAAATCCCAGACCTAACCGAGACATAACCGGCGTTATCCTCTAAAATATTAATCGCAACCAGGTTTAATTGACTGTTTCGGTGTGGAACCTCATTACTACGGGATCCTAACCAGAAAAAACCCAGGATCTGGCCAACATATATGCGAAAAACGCGAAAGTATGAGGCAGATGATTGCAAATACCATTACTTACCCAGCCATAGCTAGCGTTATCCTCTAAAATACTATTCGGAACCAGCTTTTATTGACTGTTTCAGTGTGGTACCACATTACTACGTGATCCTAACAATAGAAGAACACAGGATCTGGCCATTCAAGTATGCGAAAAATGCGAATGTACGAGCCAGATGAGGGCAAATCCCAGACCTAACCGAGACATAACCGGCGATATCCTCTAAAATATTAATCGCAACCAGGTTTAATTGACTGTTTCGGTGTGGAACCTCATTACTACGGGATCCTAACCAGAAAAAACCCAGGATCTGGCCAACATATATGCGAAAAACGCGAAAGTATGAGCCAGATGATTGCAAATACCATTACTAACCCAGACATAGCTAGCGTTATCCTCTAAAATACTATTCGGAACCAGCATTTATTGACTGTTTCAGTGTGGTACCACATTACTACGTGATCCTAACAATAGAAGAACACAGGATCTGGCCATTCAAGTATGCGAAAAATGCGAAAGTACGGGCCAGATGAGGGCAAATCCCAGACCTAACCGAGATATAACCGGCAATATCCTCTAAAATATTAATAGAAACCAGGTTTAATTGACTGTTTCGGTGTGGAATGTCATTATTACGGGATCGAAACCAGGAAAAACCCAGGATCTGGCCAACAAGTATGCGAAAAATGCGAGAGTACGAGCCAGATGAGGGCAAATCCCAGACCTAACCGAAACATAACCAGCGTTATCCTCTAAAATACTAATCGGGACCAACTTTTATTGACTGTCTCAGTGTGGTACCACATTACTACGTGATCCGAACCAGAAAAAGCCCAGGATCTGGCCAACAAGTATGCGAGAAATGCGATTGGTACGAGCCAGATGAGGGCAAATCCCAGCCCTAACCGAGACATAACCGGCGTTATCCAGTAAAATATTATTCGCAACCAGGTTTAATTGACTGTTTCGGTGTGGCACCTCATTACTACGGAATCCAAACCAGAAAAAACCCAGGATCTGGCCAACAAATATGAGAAAAACGCGAAAGCATGAGCCAGATGATTGCAAATACCAGAACTAACCCAGACATAACCAGCGTTGTCCTCTAAAACTCTAATCGGAACCAGCTTTTATTGACTGTTTCAGTGAGGTACCTCATTACTACGTTGTCCAAACCAGATAAACCCAGCATCTGGCCAACAAGTATGCGAAAAAAGCGAAAGTATGAGCAAGATGATTGCAAATACCAGAACTAACCCAGACATAGCCAGCGTTATCGTCTAGAATACTATTCGGAACCAGCTTCCATTGACTGTTTCAGTGTGGTACCACATTACTACGTGATACAAACCAGAAAAAGCCCAGGATCTGGCCAACAAGTATGCGAAAAATGCGAAAGTACGAGCCAGATGAGGGCAAATCCCAGACCTAACCGAGACATAACCGGCGTTATCCTCTAAAATATTAATCGCAACCAGGTTTAATTGACTGTTTCGGTGTGGAACCTCATTACTACGGGATCCAAACCAGAAAAAACCCAGGATCTTGCCAACAAATATGCGAAAAACGCGAAAGTATGAGCCAGATGATTGCAAATACCAGAACTAACCCAGACATAGCCAGCGTTATCCTCTAAAATACTATTCGGAACCAGCTCCTATTGACTGTTTCAGTGTGGTACCACATTACTACGTGATACAAACCAGAATAAGGCCAGGATATGGACAACAAGTATGCGAAAAATGCGCAGGTACGAGCCAGATGAGGGCAAATCCCAGACCTAACCGAGACATAACCGGCGTTATCCTCTAAAATATTAATCGCAACCAGGTTAATTGACTGTTTCGGTGTGGAACCTCGTTACTACGGGATCCTAACCAGAAAAAACCCAGGATCTGGCCAACAAATATGCGAAAAACGCGAAAGTATGAGCCAGATGATTGCAAATACCAGAACTAACCCAGACATAGCCAGCGTTATCCTCTAAAATATTAATCGCAACCAGGTTTAATTGACTGTTTCAGTGTGGTCCCACATTACTACTTGGTCCAAGCCAGAAAAAGGCCAGGATCTGGCCAACAAGTATGCGAAAAATGCGAAAGTACGGATCAGATGAGGGCAAATCCCAGACCTAACCGAGACATAACCAGCGTTATCCTCTAGAATATTCATCGCAACCAGATTTAATTGACAGTTTCGGTGTAGTACCGCATTACTACGTGATACAAACCTGAAAAAGGCCAGGATCTTGCCAATAAGTATGCGAAAATTGCGGAAGTACGAGACAGATGAGGGCAAATCCCAGACGTAACCGAGAAATAACCGGAGTTATCCTCTAAAATATTAATCGAAACCAGGTTTAATTGACTGTTTCAGTGTGGTCCCACATTACTACGTTATCCAAACCAGAAGAAACCCAGGATCTGGCCAACAAGTATGCGAAAAATGCGAATGTACGAGCCAGATGAGGGCAAATCACAGACCTAACCGAGACATAACCGGCGTTATCCTCTAAAATATTAATCGCAACCAGGTTTAATTGACTGTTTCGGTATGGAACCTCATTACTACGGGATCCTAACCAGAAAAAACCCAGGATCTGACCAACATATATGCGAAAAACGCGAAAGTATGAGCCAGATGATTGCAAATACCATTACTAACCCAGACATAGCTAGCGTTATCCTCTAAAATACTATTCGGAATCAGCTTTTATTGACTGTTTCAGTGTGGTACCACATTACTACGTGATCCTAACAATAGAAGAACACAGGATCTGGCCATTCAAGTATGCGAAAAATGCGAAAGTACGGGCCAGATGAGGGCAAATCCCAGACCTAACCGAGATATAACCGGCAATATCCTCTAAAGTATTAATAGAAACCAGGTTTAATTGACTGTTTCGGTGTGGAATGTCATTATTACGGGATCCAAACCAGGAAAAACCCAGGATCTGGCCAACAAGTATGCGAAAAATGCGAAAGTACGAGCCAGATGAGGGCAAATCCCAGACCTAACCGAAACATAACCAGCTCTAAAATACTAATCGGGACCAACTTTTATTGACTGTCTCAGTGTGGTACCACATTACTACGTGATCCGAACCAGAAAAAGCCCAGGATCTGGCCAACGAGTATGCGAGAAATGCGATTGGTACGAGCCAGATGACGGCAAATCCCAGCCCTAACCGAGACATAACCGGCGTTATCCTCTAAAATATTATTCGCAACCAGGTTTAATTGACTGTTTCGATGTGGCACCTCATTACTACGGAATCCAAACCAGAAAAAACCCAGGGTCTGGCCAACAAATATGAGAAAAACGCGAAAGCATGAGCCAGATGATTGCAAATACCAGAACTAACCCAGACATAACCAGCGTTATCCTCTAAACTCTAATCGGAACCAGCTTTTATTGACTGTTTCAGTGAGGTACCTCATTACTACGTTGTCCAAACCAGAAAAAACCCAGCATCTGGCCAACAAGTATGCGAAAAAAGCGAAAGTATGAGCAAGATGATTGCAAATTCCAGAACTAACCCAGACATAGCCAGCGTTATCCTCTAGAATACTATTCGGAACCAGCTTCTATTGACTGTTTCAGTGTGGTACCACATTACTACGTGATACAAACCAGGAAAAGGCCAGGATCTCGCCAACAAGTATGCGAGAAATGCGAAAGTATCAGCAAGATGATTGCAAATACCAGAACTAACCCAGACATAGCCAGCGTTATCCTCTAAAATACTATTCGGAACCAGCTTCTATTGATTGTTTCAGTGTGGTACCGCATTACTACGTGATACAAACCAGAATAAGGCCAGGATATGGCCAACAAGTATGCGAAAAATGCGCAGGTACGAGCCAGATGAGGGCAAATCCCAGACCTAACCGAGACATAACCGGCGTTATCCTCTAAAATATTAATCGCAATCAGGTTTAATTGACTGTTTCGGTGTGGAACCTCGTTACTACGGGATCCTAACCAGAAAAAACCCAGGATCTGGCCAACAAATATGCGAAAAACGCGAAAGTATGAGCCAGATGATTGCAAATACCAGAACTAACCCAGACATAGCCAGCGTTATCCTCTAAAATACTATTCGGGTCCAGTTTTTATTGACTGTTTCAGTGTGGTACCACATTACTACGTGACCCAAACCAGAAAAAGCCCAGGATCTGGCCAACAAGTATGCGAGAAATGCGAAAGTACGAGCCAGATGAGGGCAAATCCCAGCCCTAACCGAGACATAACCGGCGTTATCCTCTAAAATATTAATCGCAATCAGGTTTAATTGACTGTTTCGGTGTGGAACCTCGTTACTACGGGATCCTAACCAGAAAAAACCCAGGATCTGGCCAACAAATATGCGAAAAACGCGAAAGTATGAGCCAGATGATTGCAAATACCAGAACTAACCCAGACATAGCCAGCGTTATCCTCTAAAATACTATTCGGGTCCAGCTTTTATTGACTGTTTCAGTGTGGTACCACATTACTACGTGACCCAAACCAGAAAAAGCCCAGGATCTGGCCAACAAGTATGCGAGAAATGCGAAAGTACGAGCCAGATGAGGGCAAATCCCAGCCCTAACCGAGACATAACCGGCGTTATCCTCTAAAATATTAATTGCAACCGGGATTAATACCCTGCTTCGGTGTGGTACCACATTACTACGTGGTCCGAGCCAGAAAAAGGCCAGGATCTGGCCAACAAGTACGCCAAAAATGCGAAGGTACGAGCCAGATGAGGGCAAATCCCAGACCTAACCGAGATATAACCGGCGTTATCCTCTAAAATACTATTCGGAACCAGCTTCTATTGACTGTTTCAGTGTGGTACCACATTACAACGTGATACAAACCAGAAAAAGCCCAGGATCTGGCCAACAAGTATGCGAAAAATGCGAAAGTACGAGCCAGATGAGGGCAAAACCCAGACCTAACTGAGACATAACCCGCGTTATCCTCTAAAATATTAATCGCAACCAGGTTTAATTGACTGTTTCGGTGTGGTACCGCATTACTACGTGACACAAACCAGAAAAAGCCCAGGATCTTGCGAATAAGTATGAGCGAGATGATTGCAAATACCATAACTAACCGAGACATATCCTGCGTTATCCTCTAAAATTTTAGTCGCAACCAGGTTTAATTGACTGTTTCAGTGTGGTACCACATTACTACGTGATCCTAACAATAGAAAAACACAGGATCTGGCCATTCAAGTATGCGAAAAATGCGAAAGTACGAGACAGATGAGGGCAAATCCCAGATCTAACCGAGAAATAACCGGAGTTATCCTCTAAAATATTAATCGAAACCAGGTTTAATTGACTGTTTCAGTGTGGTCCCACATTACTACGTTATCCAAACCAGAAGAATCCCAGGATCTGGCCAACAAGTATGCGAAAAATGCGAAAGTACGGATCAGATGAGGGCAAATCCCAGACCTAACCGAGACATAACCAGCGTTATCCTCTAGAATATTAATCGCAACCAGATTTAATTGACAGTTTCGGTGTAGTACCGCATTACTACGTGATACAAACCTGAAAAAGGCCAGGATCTTGCCAATAAGTATGCGAAAATTGCGAAAGTACGAGACAGATGAGGGCAAATCCCAGACGTAACCGAGAAATAACCGGAGTTATCCTCTAAAATATTAATCGAAACCAGGTTTAATTGACTGTTTCAGTATGGTCCCACATTACTACGTTATCCAAACCAGAAGAAACCCAGGATCTGGCCAACAAGTATGCGAAAAATGCGAATGTACGAGCCAGATGAGGGCAAATCCCAGACCTAACCGAGACATAACCGGCGTTATCCTCTAAAATATTAATCGCAACCAGGTTTAATTGACTGTTTCGGTGTGGAACCTCATTACTACGGGATCCTAACCAGAAAAAACCCAGGATCTGGCCAACATATATGCGAAAAACGCGAAAGTATGAGTCAGATGATTGCAAATACCATTACTAACACAGACATAACCAGCGTTATCCACTAGAATATTAATCGCAACCAGATTTAATTGACAGTTTCGGTGTAGTACCGCATTACTACGTGATACAAACCTGAAAAAGGCCAGGATCTTGCCATTCAAGTATGCGAAAAATGCGGAAGTACGGGCCAGATGAGGGCAAATCCCAGACCTAACCGAGATATAACCGGCAATATAATCTAAAGTATTAATAGAAACCAGGTTTAATTGACTGTTTCGGTGTGGAATGTCATTATTACGCGATCCAAACCAGGAAAAACCCAGGATCTGGCCAACAAGTATGCGAAAAATGCGAAAATACGAGCCAGATGAGGGCAAATCCCAGACCTAACCGAAACATAACCAGCTCTAAAATACTAATCGGGACCAACTTTTATTGACTGTCTCAGTGTGGTACCACATTACTACGTGATCCGAACCAGAAAAAGCCCAGGATCTGGCCAACGAGTATGCGAGAAATGCGATTGGTACGAGCCAGATGACGGCAAATCCCAGACCTAAGCGAGACATAACCGGCGTTATCCTCTAAACTCTAATCGGAACCAGCTTTTATTGACTGTTTCAGTGAGGTACCTCATTACTACGTTGTCCAAACCAGAAAAAACCCAGCATCTGGCCAACAAGTATGCGAAAAAAGCGAAAGTATGAGCAAGATGATTGCAAATACCAGAACTAACCCAGACATAGCCAGCGTTATCCTCTAGAATACTATTCGGAACCAGCTTCTATTGACTGTTCCAGTGTGGTACCACATTACTACGTGATACAAACCAGGAAAAGGCCAGGATCTCGCCAACAAGTATGCGAGAAATGCGAAAGTATGAGCAAGACGATTGCAAATACCAGAACTAACCCAGACATAACCAGCGTTATCCTCTAAAACACTAATCGGAACCAGCTTTTATTGACTGTTTCAGTGAGGTACCTCATTACTACGTGGTCCAAACTAGAAGAAACCCAGCATCTGGCCAACAAGTATGCGAAAAAAGGAAAGTACGAGCCAGATGAGGGCAAATCCCAGATCTAACCGAGACATAACCGGCGTTATCCTCTAAAATATTAATCGCAACCAGGTTTAATTGACTCTTTCGGTGTGGAACCTCATTACTACGGGATCCTAACCAGAAAAAACCCAGGATCTGGCCAACATATATGCGAAAAACGCGAAAGTATGAGCCAGATGATTGCAAATACCATTACTAACCCAGACATAGCCAGCGTTATCCTCTAAAATACTATTCGGAACCAGCTTCTATTGACTGTTTCAGTGTGGTACCACATTACTACGTGATCCTAACAATAGAAGAACACAGGATCTGGCCATTCAAGTATGCGAAAAATGCGAAAGTACGGGCCAGATGAGGGCAAATCCCAGACCTAACCGAGATATAACCGGCAATATCCTCTAAAATATTAATAGAAACCAGGTTTAATTGACTGTTTCGGTGCGGAATGTCATTATTACGGGATCCAAACCAGGAAAAACCCAGGATCTGGCCAACAAGTATGCGAAAAATGCGAAAGTACGGGCCAGATGAGGGCAAATCCCAGACCTAACCGAGACATAACCAGCGTTATCCTCTAAAATACTATTCGGAACTAGCTTCTATTGACTGTTTCAGTGTGGTACCACATTACTACGTGATACAAACCAGAAAAAGCCCAGGATCTGGCCAACAAGTATGCGAAAAATGCGAAAGTACGAGCCAGATGAGGGCAAATCCCAGACCTAACCGAGACATAACCGGCGTTATCCTCTAAAATATTAATCGCAACCAGGTTTAATTGACTGTTTCAGTGTGGTCCCACATTACTACTTTGTCCAAGCCAGAAAAAGGCCAGGATCTGGCCAACAAGTATGCGAAAAATGCGAAGGTACGGATCAGATGAGGGCAAATCCCTGTCCTAACCGAGACATTACCAGCGTTATCCTCTAGAATATTAATCGCAACCAGATTTAATTGACAGTTTCGGTGTAGTACCGCATTACTACGTGATACAAACCTGAAAAAGGCCAGGATTTTGCCAATAAGTATGCGAAAATTGCGGAAGTACGAGACAGATGAGGGCAAATCCCAGACCTAACCGAGAAATAACCGGAGTTATCCTCTAAAATATTAATCGAAACCAGCTACTATTGACTGTTTCAGTGTGGTACCACATTACTACGTGATCCTAACAATAGAAGAACACAGGATCTGGCCATTCAAGTATGCGAAAAATGCGAAAGTACGGGCCAGATGAGGGCAAATCCCAGACCTAACCGAGACATAACCGGCGTTATCCTCTAAAATATTAATCGCAACCAGGTTTAATTGACTGTTTCAGTGTGGTCCCACATTACTACTTTGTCCAAGCCAGAAAAAGGCCAGGTTCTGGCCAACAAGTATGCGAAAAATGCGAAAGTACGGATCAGATGAGGGCAAATCCCAGTCCTAACCGAGACATTACCAGCGTTATCCTCTAGAATATTAATCGCAACCAGATTTAATTGACAGTTTCGGTGTAGTACCGCATTACTACGTGATACAAACCTGAAAAAGGCCAGGATTTTGCCAATAAGTATGCGAAAAACGCGAAAGTATGAGCCAGATGATTGCAAATACCATTAGTAACCCAGACATAGCCAGCGTTATCCTCTAAAATACTATTCGGAACCAGCTTTTATTGACTGTTTCAGTGTGGTACCACATTACTACGTGATCCTAACAATAGAAGGACACAGGATCTGGCCATTCAAGTATGCGAAAAATGCGAAAGTACGGGCCAGATGAGGGCAAATCCCAGACCTAACCGAGATATAACCGGCAATATCCTCTAAAATATTAATCGAAACCAGGTTTAATTGACTGTTTCGGTGTGGAATGTCATTATTACGGGATCCAAACCAGGAAAAACCCAGGAGCTGGCCGACAAGTATACGAAAAATGCGAAAGTACGAGCCAGATGAGGGCAAATCCCAGACCTAACCGAAACATAACCAGCGTTATCCCCTAAAATACTAATCGGGACCAACTTTTATTGACTGTCTCAGTGTGGTACCACATTACTACGTGATCCGAACCAGAAAAAGCCCAGGATCTGGCCAACAAGTATGCGAGAAATGCGATTGGTACGAGCCAGATGAGGGCAAATCCCAGCCATAACCGAGACATAACCGGCGTTATCCTCTAAAATATTATTCGCGACCAGGTTTAATTGACTGTTTCGGTGTGGCACCTCATTACTACGGAATCCAAACCAGAAAAAACCCAGGATCTGGCCAACAAATATGAGAAAAACGCGAAAGCATGAGCCAGATGATTGCAAATACCAGAACTAACCCAGACATAACCAGCGTTATCCTCTAAAACTCTAATCGGAACCAGCTTTTATTGACTGTCTCAGTGTGGTACCACATTACTACGTGATCCGAACCAGAAAAAGCCCAGGATCTGGCCAACAAGTATGCGAGAAATGCGAAAGTACGAGCCAGATGAGGGCAAATCCCAGACCTAACCGAGACAAAACCGGCGTTATCCTCTAAAATATTAATAGAAACCAGGCTTAATTGACTGTTTCGGTGTGGAACGTCATTATTACGTGATCCAAACCAGAAAAAACCCAGCATCTGGCCAACAAGTATGCGAGAAATGCGAAAGTACGAGCCAGATGAGGGCAAATCTCAGCCCTAACCGAGACATAACCGGCGTTATCCTCTAAAATATTAATCGCAACCAGGTTTAATTGACTGTTTCGGTGTGGCACCTCATTAAAACGGAATCCAAACCAGAAAAAACCCAGGATCTGGCCAACAAATATGCGAAAAACGCGAAAGTATGAGCCACATGATTGCAAATACCAGAACGAACCCAGACATAACCAGAGTTATCCTGTAAAATACTATTCGGAACCAGCTTTTATTGACTGTTTCAGTGAGGTACCTCATTACTACGTGATACAAACCAGAAAAAGGCCAGGATCTGGCCAACAAGTATGCGAAAAATGCGAAAGTACGAGCCAGATGAAGGCAAATCCCAGACCTAACCGAGACATAACCGGCGTTATCCTCTAAAATATTAATCGCAAACAGGTTCAATTGACTCTTCAGGTGTGTAACCTCATTACTACGGGATCCAAACCAGAAAAAACCCAGGATCTGTCCAACAAATATGCGAAAAACGCGAAAGTATGAGCCAGATGATTGCAAATACCAGAACTAACCCAGACATAGCCAGCGTTATCCTCTAAAATACTATTCGGAACCAGCTTCTATTGACTGTTTCAGTGTGGTACCACATTACTATGTGATACAAACCAGAAAAAGGCCAGGATCTGGCCAACAAGTATGCGAAAAATGCGGAGGTACGAACCAGATGAGTGCAAATCCCAGACCTAACCGAGATATAACCGGCGTCATCCTCTAAAACACTAATCGGAACCAGCTTTTATTGACTGTTTCAGTGAGGTACCTCATTAGTACGTGGTCCAAACCAGAAAAAACCCAGCATCTGGCCAACAAGTATGCGAAAAAAGCGAAAGTATGAGCAAGATGATTGCAAATACCAGAACGAACCCAGACATAACCAGAGTTATCCTCCAAAATACTATTCGGAACCAGCTTTTATTGACTGTTTCGGTGAGGTACCTCATTACTACGTGATACAAACCAGAAAAAGGCCAGGATCTGGCCAACAAGTATGCGAAAAATGCGAAAGTACGAGCCAGATGAGGGCAAATCCCAGACCTAACCGAGACATAAACGGCGTTATCCCCTAAAATATTAATCGCAACCAGGTTTAATTGACTGTTTCAGTGTGGTCCCACGTTACTACTTGGTCCAAGCCAGAAAAAGGCCAGGATCTGGCCAACAAGTATGGGAAAAATGCGATGGTACGAGCCAGATGAGGGCAAATCCGAGACCTAGCCGAGATATAACCGGCGTTATCCTCTAAAACACTAATCGGAACCAGCTTTTATTGACCGTTTCAGTGAGGTACCTCATTACTACGTGGTCCAAACCAGAAAAAACCCAGCATCTGGCCAACAAGTATGCGAAAAAAGCGAAAGTATGAGCAAGATGATTGCAAATACCAGAACTAACCCAGACATAACCAGCGTTATCCTCGAAAACACTAATCGGAACCAGTTTTTGTTGACTGTTTCAGAGTGGTACCACATTACTACGGGATCCACACCAGAAAAAACCCAGGATCTGGCCAACAAATATGCGAAAAACGCGAAAGTATGAGCCAGATGACGGCAAATCCCAGAACTAACCGAGACATAACCTGCGTTATCCTCTAAACTATTATTCGCAACCAGGTTTAATTGACTGTTTCGGTGTGGCACCTCATTACTACGGAATCCAAACCAGAAAAAACCCAGGATCTGGCCAACAAATATGAGAAAAACGCCAAAGCATGAGCCAGATGATTGCAAATACCAGAACTAACCCAGACATAACCAGCGTTATCCTCTAAAACTCTAATCGGAACCAGCTTTTATTGACTGTTTCAGTGAGGTACCTCATTACTACGTTGTCCAAACCAGAAAAAACCCAGCATCCGGCCAACAAGTATGCGAAAAAAGCGAAAGTATGAGCATGATGATTGCAAATACCAGAACTAACCCAGACATAGCCAGCGTTATCCTCTAGAATATTATTCGGAACCAGCTTCTATTGACTGTTTCAGTGTGGTACCACATTACTACGTGATACAAACCAGAAAGAGGCCAGGATCTGGCCAACAAGTATGCGAGAAATGCGAAAGTACGAGCCAGATGAGGGCAAATCCCTGACCTAACCGAGACAAAACCGGCGTTATCCTCTAAAATATTAATCGCAAACAGGTTCAATTGACTCTTCAGGTGTGGTACCACATTACTACGTGATACAAACCAGAAAAAGGCCAGGAACTGGCCAACAAGTATGCGAAAAATGCGAAGGTACGAACCAGATGAGTGCAAATCCCAGACCTAACCGAGATATAACCGGCGTTATCCTCTAAAACACTAATCGGAACCAGCTTTTATTGACTGTTTCAGTGAGGTACCTCATTACTACGTGATACAAACCAGAAAAAGGCCAGGATCTGGCCAACAAGTATGCGAAAAATGCGAAAGTACGAGCCAGATGAGGGCAAATCCCAGACCTAACCGAGACATAAACGGCGTTATCCTCAAAAATATTAATCGCAACCAGGTTTAATTAACTGTTTCAGTGTGGTCCCACATTACTACTTGGTCCAAGCCAGAAAAAGGCCAGGATCTGGCCAACAAGTATGGGAAAAATGCGAAGGTACGAGCCAGATGAGGGCAAATCCGAGACATAACCGAGATATAACCGGCGTTATCCTCTAAAACACTAATTGGAACCAGCTTTTATTGACCGTTTCAGTGAGCTACTTCATTACTACGTGGTCCAAACCAGAAAAAACCCAGCATCTGGCCAACAAGTATGCGAAGAAAGCGAAAGTATAAGCAAGATGATTGCAAATACCAGACCTAACCGAGACATAACCTGCATTATCCTCTAAAATATTAATCGCAACCAAGGTTTAATTGACTGTTTCGGTGTGGTACCGCATTACTACGTGACACAAACCAGAAAAAGCCCAGGATCTTGCGAACAAGTATGCGAGAAACGCGAAAGTACGGGCCAGATGAGGGCAAATCCCAGAACTAACCGAGACATAACCTGCGTTATCCTGTAAAATTTTAGTCGCTACCAGGTTTAATTGACTGTTTCAGTGTGGTACCACATTACTACGTGATCCTAACAATAGAAGAACACAGGATCTGGCCATTCAAGTATGCGAAAAATGCGAAAGTACGGGCCAGATGAGGGCAAATCCCAGACCTAACCGAGATATAACCGGCAATATCCTCTAAAATATTAATCGAAACCGGGTTTAATTGACTGTTTCGGTGTGGAATGTCATTATTACGGGATACAAACCAGGAAAAACCCAGGATCTGGCCAACAAGTATGCGAAAAATGCGAAAGTACGAGCCAGATGAGGGCAAATCCCAGACCTAACCGAGACATAAACGGCGTTATCCTCTAAAATATTAATCGCAACCAGGTTTAATTGACTGTTTCAGTGTGGTCCCACATTAATACTTGGTCCAAGCCAGAAAAAGGCCAGGATCTGGCCAACAAGTATGGGAAAAATGCGAAGGTACGAGCCAGATGAGGGCAAATCCGAGACCTAACCGAGATATAACCGGCAATATCCTCTAAAGTATTAATCGAAACCAGGTTTAATTGACTGCTTCGGTGTGGAACGTCATTATTACGGGATCCAAACCAGAAAAAATCCAGCATCTGGCTAACAAGTATGCGAAAAAAGCGAAAGTATGAGCAAGATGATTGCAAATACCAGAACGAACCCAGACATAACCAGAGTTATGCTCTAAAATACTATTCGCAACCAGCTTTTATTGACTGTTTCAGTAAGGTACCTCATTACTACGTGATACAAACCAGAAAAAGGCCAGGATCTGGCCAACAAGTATGCGAAAAATGCGAAAGTACGAGCCAGATGAGGGCAAATCCCAGACCTAACCGAGACATAAACGGCGTTATCCTCTAAAATATTAATCGCAACCAGGTTTAATTGACTGTTTCAGTGTGGTCCCACATTACTACTTGGTCCAAGCCAGAAAAAGGCCCGGATCTGGCCAACAAGTATGGGAAAAATGCGAAGGTACGAGCCAGATGAGGGCAAATCCGAGACCTAACCGAGATATAACCGGCGTTATCCTCTAAAACACTAATCGGAACCAGCTTTTATTGACCGTCTCAGTGAGGTACCTCATTACTACGGGATCCGAACCAGAAAAAACCCAGGATCTGGCCAACAAATATGCGAAAAACGCGAAAGTATGCGCCAGACGATTGCAAATACCAGAACTAACCCAGACATAGCCAGCGTTATCCTCTAAAATACTATTCGGAACCAGCTTCTATTGACTGTTTCAGTGTGGTACCACATTACTACGTGATACAAACCAGAAAAAGGCCAGGATCTGGCCAACAAGTATGCGAAAAATGCGAAGGTACGAACCAGATGAGTGCAAATCCCAGACCTAACCGAGATATAACCGGCGTTATCCTCTAAAACACTAATCGGAACCAGCTTTTATTGACTGTTTCAGTGAGGTACCTCATTACTACTTGGTCCAAGCCAGAAAAAGGCCAGGATCTGGCCAACAAGTATGGGAAAAATGCGAAGGTACGAGCCAGATGAGGGCAAATCCGAGACCTAACCGAGATATAACCGGCGTTATCCTCTAAAACACTAATCGGAACCAGCTTCTATTGACTGTTTCAGTGAGGTACCTCATTACTACGTGGTCCAAACCAGAAAAAACCCAGCATCTGGCCAACAAGTATGCGAAAAAAACAAAGTATGAGCAAGATGATTGCAAATACCAGAACGAACCCAGACATAACCAGAGTTATCCTCCAAAATACTAACCGGAACCAGCTTTTATTGACTGTTTCAGTGAGGTACCTCATTACTACGTGAGACAAACCAGAAAAAGGCCAGGATCTGGCCAACAAGTATGCGAAAAATGCGAAAGTACGAGCCAGATGAGGGCAAATCCCAGACCTAACCGAGACATAAACGGCGTTATCCTCTAAAATATTAATCGAAACCAGGTTTAATTGACTGTTTCAGTGTGGTCCCACATTACTACTTGGTCCAAGCCAGAAAAAGGCCAGGATCTGGCCAACAAGTATGGGAAAAATGCGATGGTACGAGCCAGATGAGGGCAAATCCGACACCTAGCCGAGATATAACCGGCGTTATCCTCTAAAACACTAATCGGAACCAGCTTTTATTGACCGTTTCAGTGAGGTACCTCATTACTACGTGGTCCAAACCAGAAAAAACCCAGCATCTGGCCAACAAGTATGCGAAAAAAGCGAAAGTATGAGCAAGATGATTGCAAATACCAGAACTAACCCAGACATAACCAGCGTTATCCTCTAAAACATTAATCGGAACCAGTTTTTGTTGACTGTTTCAGTGTGGTACCACATTACTACGGGATCCACACCAGAAAAACCCAGGATCTGGCCAACAAATATGCGAAAAACGCGAAAGTATGAGCCAGATGATTGCAAATACCAGAACTAACCCAGACGTAGCCAGCGTTATCCTCTAAAATACTATTCGGAACCAGCTTCTATTGACTGTTTCAGTGTGGTACCACATTACTACGTGATACAAACCAGAAAAAGGCCAGGATCTGGCCAACAAGTATGCGAAAGATGCGAAAGTACGAGCCAGATGAGGGCAAAACCCAGACCTAACCGAGACATAACCTGCGTTATCCTCTAAAATATTAATCGCAACCAAGGTTTAATTGACTGTTTCGGTGTGGTACCGCATTACTACGTGACACAAACCAGAAAAAGCCCAGGATCTTGCGAACAAGTATGCGAGAAACGCGAAATTACGGGCCAGATGACGGCAAATCCCAGAACTAACCGAGACATAACCTGCGTTATCCTCTAAAATATTATTCGCAACCAGGTTTAATTGACTGTTTCGGTGTGGCACCTCATTACTACGGAATCCAAACCAGAAAAAACCCAGGATCTGGCCAACAAATATGAGAAAAACGCCAAAGCATGAGCCAGATGATTGCAAATACCAGAACTAACCCAGACATAACCAGCGTTATCCTCTAAAACTCTAATCGGAACCAGCTTTTATTGACTGTTTCAGTGAGGTACCTCATTACTACGTTGTCCAAACCAGAAAAAACCCAGCATCCGGCCAACAAGTATGCGAAAAAAGCGAAAGTATGAGCAAGATGATTGCAAATACCAGAACTAACCCAGACATAGCCAGCGTTATCCTCTAGAATACTATTCGGAACCAGCTTCTATTGACTGTTTCAGTGTGGTACCACATTACTACGTGATACAAACCAGAAAAAGGGCAGGATCTGGCCAACAAGTATGCGAGAAATGCGAAAGTACGAGCCAGATGAGGGCAAATCCCAGACCTAACCGAGACATAACCAGCGTTATCCTCTAAAATATTAATCGCAACCAGATTTAATTGACTGTTTCGGTGTAGTACCGCATTACTACGTGGCACAAACCAGGAAAAGGCCAGGATCTTGCTAATAAGTATGCGAAAAATGCGAATGTACGAGCCAGATGAGGGCAAATCCCAGACCTAACCGAGACATAACCGGCGTTATCCTCTAAAATATTAATCGCAAACAGGTTCAATTGACTCTTCAGGTGTGGAACCTCATTACTACGGGATCCAAACCAGAAAAAACCCAGGATCTGGCCAACAAATATGCGAAAATCGCGAAAGTATGAGCCAGATGATTGCAAATACCAGAACTAACCCAGACATAGCCAGCGTTATCCTCTGAAATACTATTCGGAACCAGCTTTTATTGACTGTTTCAGTGTGGTACCACATTACTACGTGATACAAACCAGAAAAAGGCCAGGATCTGGCCAACAAGTATGCGAAAAATGCGAAGGTACGAACCAGATGAGTGCAAATCCCAGACCTAACCGAGATATAACCGGCGTTATCCTCTAAAACACTAATCGGAACCAGCTTTTATTGACTGTTTCAGTGAGGTACCTCATTACTACGTGATACAAACCAGAAAAAGGCCAGGATCTGGCCAACAAGTATGCGAAAAATGCGAAAGTACGAGCCAGATGAGGGCAAAACCCAGACCTAACCGAGACATAACCTGCGTTATCCTCTAAAATATTAATCGCAACCAGGTTTAATTGACTGTTCAGGTGTGGAACCTCATTACTACGGGATCCAAACCAGAAAAAACCCAGGATCTGGCCAACAAATATGCGAAAAACGCGAAAGTATGAGCCAGATGATTGCAAATACCAGAACTAACCCAGACATAGCCAGCGTTATCCTCTAAAATACTATTCGGAACCAGCTTCTATTGACTGTTTCAGTGTGGTACCACATTACTACGTGATACAAACCAGAAAAAGGCCAGGATCTGGCCAACAAGTATGCGAAAAATGCGAAAGTACGAGCCAGATGAGGGCAAAACCCAGACCTAACCGAGACATAACCTGCGTTATCCTCTAAAATATTAATCGCAACCAAGGTTTAATTGACTGTTTCAGTGTGGTACCACATTACTACGTGATCCTAACAATAGAAGAACACAGGATCTGGCCATTCAAGTATGCGAAAAATGCGAAAGTACGGGCCAGATGAGGGCAAATCCCAGACCTAACCGAGATATAACCGGCGTTATCCTCTAAAACACTAATCGGAACCAGCTTTTATTGACTGTTTCAGTGAGGTACCTCATTACTACTTGGTCCAAGCCAGAAAAAGGCCAGGATCTGGCCAACAAGTATGGGAAAAATGCGATGGTACGAGCCAGATGAGGGCAAATCCCAGACCTAACCGAGACATAACCGGCGTTATCCTCTAAAATATTAATCGCAAACAGGTTCAATTGACTCTTCAGGTGTGGAACCTCATTACTACGGGATCCAAACCAGAAAAAACCCAGGATCTGGCCAACAAATATGCGAAAAAAGGCAAAAGTATGAGCCAGATGATTGCAAATACCAGAACTAACCCAGACATAGCCAGCGTTATCCTCTAAAATACTATTCGGAACCAGCTTCTATTGACTGTTTCAGTGTGGTACCACATTACTACCTGATACAAACCAGGAAAAGGCCAGGATCTGGCCAACAAGTATGCGAAAAATGCGAAGGTACGAACCAGATGAGTGCAAATCCCAGACCTAACCGAGATATAACCGGCGTTATCCTCTAAAACACTAATCGGAACCAGCTTTTATTGACTGTTTCAGTGAGGTACCTCATTACTACGTGGTCCAAACCAGAAAAAACCCAGCATCTGGCCAACAAGTATGCGAAAAAAACAAAGTATGAGCAAGATGATTGCAAATACCAGAACGAACCCAGACATAACCAGAGTTATCCTCCAAAATACTATTCGGAACCAGCTTTTATTGACTGTTTCAGTGAGGTACCTCATTACTACGTGAGACAAACCAGAAAAAGGCCAGGATCTGGCCAACAAGTATGCGAAAAATGCGAAAGTACGAGCCAGATGAGGGCAAATCCCAGACCTAACCGAGACATAAACGGCGTTATCCTCTAAAATATTAATCGAAACCAGGTTTAATTGACTGTTTCAGTGTGGTCCCACATTACTACTTGGTCCAAGCCAGAAAAAGGCCAGGATCTGGCCAACAAGTATGGGAAAAATGCGATGGTACGAGCCAGATGAGGGCAAATCCGAGACCTAGCCGAGATATAACCGGCGTTATCCTCTAAAACACTAATCGGAACCAGCTTTTATTGACCGTTTGAGTGAGGTACCTCATTACTACGTGGTCCAAACCAGAAAAAACCCAGCATCTGGCCAACAAGTATGCGAAAAAAGCGAAAGTATGAGCAAGATGATTGCAAATACCAGAACTAACCCAGACATAACCAGCGTTATCCTCTAAAACATTAATCGGAACCAGTTTTTGTTGACTGTTTCAGTGTGGTACCACATTACTACGGGATCCACACCAGAAAAAACCCAGGATCTGGCCAACAAATATGCGAAAATCGCGAAAGTATGAGCCAGATGATTGCAAATACCAGAACTAACCCAGACGTAGCCAGCGTTAACCTCTAAAATACTATTCGGAACCAGCTTCTATTGACTGTTTCAGTGTGGTACCACATTACTACGTGATACAAACCAGAAAAAGGCCAGGATCTGGCCAACAAGTATGCGAAAGATGCGAAAGTACGAGCCAGATGAGGGCAAAAGCCAGACCTAACCGAGACATAACCTGCGTTATCCTCTAAAATATTAATCGCAACCAAGGTTTAATTGACTGTTTCGGTGTGGTACCGCATTACTACGTGACACAAACCAGAAAAAGCCCAGGATCTTGCGAACAAGTATGCGAGAAACGCGAAATTACGGGCCAGATGACGGCAAATCCCAGACCTAACCGAGACATAACCGGCGTTATCCTCTAAAATATTAATCGCAAACAGGTTCAATTGACTCTTCAGGTGTGGAACCTCATTACTACGGGATCCAAACCAGAAAAAACCCAGGATCTGGCCAACAAATATGCGAAAAACGCGAAAGTATGAGCCAGATGATTGCAAATACCAGAACTAACCCAGACATAGCCAGCGTTATCCTCTAATATACTATTCGGAACCAGCTTCTATTGACTGTTTCAGTGTGGTACCACATTACTACGTGATACAAACCAGAAAAAGGCCAGGATCTGGCCAACAAGTATGCGAAAAATGCGAAGGTACGAACCAGATGAGTGCAAATCCCAGACCTAAGCGAGATATAACCGGCGTTATCCTCTAAAACACTAATCGGAACCAGCTTTTATTGACTGTTTCAGTGAGGTACCTCATTACTACCTGGTCCAAACCAGAAAAAACCCAGCATCTGGCCATTCAAGTATGCGAAAAATGCGAAAGTACGGGCCAGATGAGGGCAAATCCCAGACCTAACCGAGATATAACCGGCAATATCCTCTAAAACACTAATCGGAACAGGGTTTAATTGACTGTTTCGGTGTGGAATGTCATTATTACGGGATACAAACCAGGAAAAACCCAGGATCTGGCCAACAAGTATGCGAAAAATGCGAAAGTACGAGCCAGATGAGGGCAAATCCCAGACCTAACCGAGACATAAACGGCAATATCCTCTAAAGTATTAATCGAAACCAGGTTTAATTGACTGCTTCGGTGTGGTCCCACATTACTACTTGGTCCAAGCCAGAAAAAGGCCAGGATCTGGCCAACAAGTATGGGAAAAATGCGAAAGTACGGATCAGATGAGGGCAAATCCCAGACCTAACCGAGACATAACCAGCGTTATCCTCTAAAATATTAATCGCAACCAGATTTAATTGACTATTTCGGTGTAGTACCGCATTACTACGTGGCACAAACCAGAAAAAGGCCAGGATCTTGCTAATAAGTATGCGAAAAATGCGAATGTACGAGCCAGATGAGGGCAAATCCCAGACCTAACCGAGACATAACCGGCGTTATCCGCTAAAATATTAATCGCAAACAGGTTCAATTGACTCTTCAGGTGTGGAACCTCATTACTACGGGATCCAAACCAGAAAAAACCCAGGATCTGGCCAACAAATATGCGAAAATCGCGAAAGTATGAGCCAGATGATTGCAAATACCAGAACTAACCCAGACATAGCCAGCGTTATCCTCTGAAATACTATTCGGAACCAGCTTCTATTGACTGTTTCAGTGTGGTACCACATTACTACGTGATACAAACCAGAAAAAGGCCAGGATCTGGCCAACAAGTATGCGAAAAATGCGAAGGTACGAACCAGATGTGTGCAAATCCCAGACCAAACCGAGATATAACCGGCGTTATCCTCTAAAACACTAATCGGAACCAGCTTTTATTGACTGTTTCAGTGAGGTACCTCATTACTACGTGGTCCAAACCAGAAAAAACCCAGCATCTGGCCAACAAGTATGCGAAAAAAGCGAAAGTATGAGCAAGATGATTGCAAATACCAGAACGAACCCAGACATAACCAGAGTTATCCTCTAAAATACTATTCGGAACCAGCTTTTATTGACTGTTTCAGTGAGGTACCTCATTACTACGTCATACAAACCAGAAAAAGGCCCGGATCTTGCCAACAAGTATGCGAAAAATGCGAAAGTACGAGCCAGATGGGGGCAAATCCCAGACCTAACCGAGACATAAACGGCGTTATCCTCTAAAATATTAATCGCAACCAGGTTTAATTGACTGTTTCTGTGTGGTCCCACATTACTACTTGGTCCAAGCCAGAAAAAGGCCAGGATCTGGCCAACAAGTATGGGAAAAATGCGAAGGTACGAACCAGATGAGTGCAAATCCCAGACCTAACCGAGATATAACCGGCGTTATCCTCTAAAACACTAATCGGAACCAGCTTTTATTGACTGTTTCAGTGAGGTACCTCATTACTACGTGGTCCAAACCAGAAAAAACCCAGCATCTGGCCAACAAGTATGCGGAAAAAGCGAATGTATGAGCAAGATGATTGCAAATACCAGAACTAACCCAGACATAACCAGCGTTATCCTCTAAAACACTAATCGGAACCAGTTTTTATTGACTGTTTCAGTGTGGTACCACATTACTACATGATCCAAACCAGAAAAAGCCCAGGGTCTGGCCAACAAGTATGCGAAAAATGCGAAAGTATGAGCCAGATGATTGCAAATACCAGAACTAACCGAGACATAACCTGCGTTATCCTGTAAAATTTTAGTCGCAACCAGGTTTAATTGACTGTTTCAGTGTGGTACCACATTACTACGTGATCCTAACAATAGAAGAACACAGGATCTGGCCATTCGAGTATGCGAAAAATGCGAAAGTACGGGCCAGATGAGGGCAAATCCCAGACCTAACCGAGATATAACCGGCAATATCCTCTAAAGTATTAATCGAAACAGGGTTTAATTGACTGTTTCGGTGAGGAATGTCATTATTACGGGATACAAACCAGGAAAAACCCAGGATCTGGCCAACAAGTATGCGAAAAATGCGAAAGTACGAGCCAGATGAGGGCAAATCCCAGACCTAACCGAGACATAAACGGCAATATCCTCTAAAGTATTAATCGAAACCAGGTTTAATGGACTGTTCCAGGGTGGTACCACTTTACTACGTGATCCAAAGCATTAAGAACCCTCGATCAGGTCAACATGTATGTTAAAACTGCGAAAGTATGACCCTGATGAGGGCAAATCCCAGGCCTTACCTAGACCTAACATGCGTTGTCCTCTAAAATATTGATGGAAACCAGGTTTAATTGACTGTTTCAGTGTTGTACTTCATTACTACGTGATGCAATCCAGAAAAAGCCCAGGATCTAGCCATCAAGTATGAGAAATATGCGAAAGAATGAGCCTGACGATGGCAAATCCTAGACCTAACGCAGACCTAACATGCGTTATCCTCTAAAATATTTATCAAGGCCAGGTTTATTTGATTGTTTCAGAGTGGTCCCACATTAATATGTAATCCAAACCAGAAAAAACCCAGGATCCGTTCAACAAGTATGTGAAGAATGCGAAAGTATGAGTCTGATGAGTGAAAATCCCAGGCCTAACCTAGACCTAACATGCGTTATCCTCAAAAATACTGATCGCAACCTGGTTTAATCGACTGTTTCAGTGTGGTACCACATTACTATGTGACCCAAACCAGAAAAAACCCACGATCCGTTCAACAAGTATGTGAAGAATGCGAAAGTATGAGTCTGATGAGTGAAAATCCCCGGACTAACCTAGACCTAACATGCGTTATCCTCAAAAATATTGATCGAAACCAGGTTTAATCGACTGTTTCAGTGTGGTACCACACTACTACGTGACCCAAACCGGAAAAAACCCAGGATCTGTTCAACAAGTATGTGAAAAACGCGAAAGTATGAGCCTGATGAGGGCAAATCCCAGGGCTAACCTAGACCTAACATGCGTTATCCTCTAAAATATTGATCCAAATCAGGTTTAATGGACTGTTTCAGTGTGGTACCACTTTACTACGTGATCCAAAGCAGAAATAGCCCAGGATCCAGCCATGAAGTATGAGAAATATGCGAAAGTATGAGCCTGATGGGGGCAAATCCTAGACCTAACCCAGACCTAACATGCGTTGTCCTCTAAAATATTGATCCAAACCAGGCTTAATTGAATGTTTCAGTGTGGTACCACATTACTATGTGATCCAAACCAGTAAAAACCCAGGATCCGTTCAACAAGTATGTGAAGAATGCGAAAGTACGAGTCTGCTGAGTGAAAATCCCCGGCCTAACGTAGACCTAACATGCGTTATCCTCAAAAATATTGATCGAAACCAGGTTTAATTGACTGTTTTAGTGTGGTACCACTTTACTACGTGATCCAAAGCAGAAAAAACCCTCGATCAGGTCAACATGCATGTTAAAACTGCGAAAGTATGACCCTGATGAGGGCAAATCCCAGGCCTAACCTAGACCTAACATGCGTTATCTTCTAAGATATTGAGCGGAACCAGGTTTAATGGACAGTTTCAGTGTGGTACCTCACTACTTCGTGATCCAAACCAGAGAAAACCCAGGATCTGTTCAACAAGTATGCGAAAAACGCGAAACTGTGAGCCTGAGGAGGGCAAATCTTAGAGCTAACACAGACCTAAGATGCGTTATCCTCTAAAATATTTATCCAGACCAGGTTTCATTGAATGTTTCAGTGTGTTACCACATTACTACGTGATCCAATCCAGAAATAGCCCAGGATCTAGCCATGAAGTATGAGAAATATGCGAAAGTATAAGCCTGATGAGGGCAAATCCTAGACCTAACCCAAACCTAACATGCGTTATCCTCTAAAATATTTATCAAGACCAGGTTTAATTGAATGTTTCAGTGTGGTACCACATTTCTATATGAACCAAACCTGAAAAAACCCAGGATCTGTTAAACGAGTACGCGAAGTGTGCGAAAGTATGAGGCTGATGAGGGCGAATCCCAGACATATCCCAGACCTAAGTTGCGTTATCCTCAAAAATATTGATCGAAACCTGGTTTAATCGACTGTTTCAGTGTGGTACCACATTACTACGTGATCCAATCCAGAAATAGCCCAGGATCTTGTCATGAAGTATGAGAAATATGCGAAAGTATGAGCCTGACGAGGGCAAATCCTAGACCAAACCCAGACCTAACATGCGTTATCCTCTAAAATATTTATCATGACCAGGTTTAATTGATTGTTTCAGTGTGGTCCCACATTACTACGTGATCCAAACCAGAAAAAACCCAGGATCCGTTCAACAAGTATGTGAAGAATGCGAAAGTATGAGTCTGATGAGTGATAATCCCTGGGCTAACCTAGACCTAACATGCGTTATCCTCAAAAATATTGATCGAAACCTGGTTTAATCGACTGTTTCAGTGTGGTACCGCACTACTACGTGACCCAAACAGGAAAAAATCCAGGATCTGTTCAACAAGTATGTGAAAAACGCGAATGTATGAGCCCGATGAGGGCAAATCCTAGACCTAACCCAAACCTAACATGCGTTATCCTCTAAAATATTGATCCAAACCAGGTTTAATGGACTGTTCCAGGGTGGTACCACTTTACTACGTAATCCAAAGCATTAAGAACCCTCGATCAGGTCAACATGTATGTTAAAACTGCGAAAGTATGACCCTGATGAGGGCAAATCCCAGGCCTTACCTAGACCTAACATGCGTTGTCCTCTAAAATATTGATGGAAACCAGGTTTAATTGACTGTTTCAGTGTTGTACTTCATTACTACGTGATGCAATCCAGAAAAAGCCCAGGATCTAGCCATCAAGTATGAGAAATATGCGAAAGAATGAGCCTGATGAGGGCAAATCCCAGACCTATCCCAGACCTAACTTGCTTTATCCTCAAAAATATTGATCGAAACCTGGTTTAATCGACTGTTTCAGTGTGGTACCACATTACTACGTGATCCAATCCAGAAATAACCCAGGATCTAGCCATGAAGTATGAGAAATATGCGAAAGTATGAGCCTGACGATGGCAAATCCTAGACCTAACGCAGACCTAACATGCGTTATCCTCTAAAATATTTATCAAGGCCAGGTTTATTTGATTGTTTCAGTGTGGTCCCACATTAATACGTAATCCAAACCAGAAAAAACCCAGGATCCGTTCAACAAGTATGTGAAGAATGCGAAAGTATGAGTCTGATGAGTGAAAATCCCAGGCCTAACCTAGACCTAACATGCGTTATCCTCAAAAATATTGATCGCAACCTGGTTTAATCGACTGTTTCAGTGTGGTACCACATTACTATGTGATCCAAACCAGAAAAAACCCACGATCCGTTCAACAAGTATGTGAAGAATGCGAAAGTATGAGTCTGATGAGTGAAAATCCCCTGCCTAACCTAGACCTAACATGCGTTATCTTCAAAAATATTGATCGAAACCAGGTTTAATCGACTGTTTCAGTGTGGTACCACACTACTACGTTACCCAAACCGGAAAAAACCCAGGATCTGTTCAACAAGTATGTGAAAAACGCGAAAGTATGAGCCTGATGAGGGCAAATCCCAGGGCTAACCTAGACCTAACATGCGTTATCCTCTAAAATATTGATCCTAATCAGGTTTAATGGACTGTTTCAGTGTGGTACCACTTTACTACGTGATCCAAAGCAGAAATAGCCCAGGATCCAGCCATGAAGTATGAGAAATATGCGAAAGTATGAGCCTGATGGGGGCAAATCCTAGACCTAACCCAGACCTAACATGCGTTGTCCTCTAAAATATTGATCCAAACCAGGCTTAATTGAATGTTTCAGTGTGGTACCACATTACTATGTGATCCAAACCAGTAAAAACCCAGGATCCGTTCAACAAGTATGTGAAGAATGCGAAAGTACGAGTCTGCTGAGTGAAAATCCCCGGCCTTACCTAGACCTAACATGCGTTATCCTCAAAAATATTTATCGAAACCAGGTTTAATCGACTGTTTCAGTGTGGTACCACACTACTACGTAACCCAAACCGGAAAAACCCAGGATCTGTTGAACAAGTATGTGAAAAACGCGAAAGTATGAGCCTGACGAGGGCAAATCCCAGACCTATCCCAGACCTAAGTTGCGTTATCCTCAAAAATATTGATCGAAACCTGGTTTAATCGACTGTTTCAGTGTGGTACCACATTACTACGTGATCCAATCCAGAAATAGCCCAGGATCTTGTCATGAAGTATGAGAAATATGCGAAAGGTTGAGCCTGACGAGGGCAAATCCTAGACCTAACGCAGACCTAACATGCTTTATCCTCTAAAATATTTATCAAGACCAGGTTTATTTGATTGTTTCAGTGTGGTCCCTCATTACTACGTAATCCAAACCAGAAAAAACCCAGGATCGAAGAATACGAAAGTATGAGTCTGATGAGTGAAAATCCCAGGCCTAACCTAGACCTAACATGCGTTATCCTCAAAAATATTGATCGAAACCTGGTTTAATCGACTGTTTCAGTGTGGTACCACATTACTATGTGATCCAAACCGGAAAATAACCCAGGATCTGTTCAACGAGTATGTGAAGTGTGCGAAAGTATGAGTCTGATGAGGGCAAATCCCAGACTTATCCCAGACCTAAGTTGCGTTGTCCTCTAAGATATTGATGGAAACCAGGTTTAATTGACTGCTTCAGTGTTGTACTTCATTACTACGTGATGCAATCCAGAAAAAGCCCAGGATCTAGCCACCAAGTATGAGAAATATGCGAAGGTATGAGCCTGATGAGGGCGAATCCCTTAGCTATCCCAGACCTAACTTGCGTTATCCTCTAAAATATTCATCGAAATCAGGCTTAATTGAATGTTCCAGTGTGGTACCACATTACTACGTGAACCAAACCAGAAAAAACCTAGGATCCGTTCAACAAGTATGTGAAGAATGCGAAGGTATGAGCCTGATGAGGGCAAATCCCAGACCTATCCCAGACCAAACTTGCGTTATCCTCTAAAATATTGATCGAAACCAGGTTTAATCGACTGCTTCAGTGTGGTACCACATTGCTACGTGATCCAAACCAGAAAAAACCGAGGACCAGTTCAACAAGTATGTGAAAAACGCGAAAGTATGAGCCTGATGAGGGCAAATCCCAGACCTATCCCAGACCAAACTTGCGTTATCCTCTAAAATATTGATCGAAACCAGTTTTAATTGACTGTTTCAGCGTGGTACCACATTACTACGTGATACAATCCTGAAACAGCCCAGGATCTAGCCATGAAGTATGAGAAATATGCGAATGTATGAGCCTGATGAGGGCAAATCCTAGACCTAACCCAAACCTAACATGCGTTATCCTCTAAAATATTTATCAAGACCAGGTTTAATTGAATGTTCCAGTGTGGTACCACATTACTACGTGAACCAAACCAGAAAAAACCTAGGATCCGTTCAACAAGTATGTGAAGAATGCGAAAGTATGAGTCTGATGAGTGAAAATCACAGGGCTAACCTTGACCTAACATGCGTTATCCTCTAAAATATTGATCCAAACCAGGTTTAATGGACTGTTTCAGTGTGGTACCACTTTACTACGTGATCCAAAGCAAAACAAACCCTCGATCACGTCAACATGTATGTTAAAACTGCGAAAGTATGACCCTGATGAGGGCAAATCCCAGGCCTAACCTAGACCTAACATCCGTTGTCCTCTAAAATATTGATGGAAACCAGGTTGAGTTAACTGTTTCAGTGTTGTACTTCATTACTACGTGATGCAAACCGGAAAAAGCCCAGGATCTAGCCATTAAGTATGAGAAATATGCGAAAGAATGAGCCTGATGAGAGCAAATCCCAAACCTATCCCAGACCAAACTTGCGTTATCCTCTAAAATATTGATCGAAACCAGTTTTAATTGACTGTTTCAGTCTGGTACCACATTACTACGTGATCCAAACCAGAAATAGCCCAGGATCTAGCCATCAAGTATGAGAAATATGCGAAGGAATGAGCCTGATGAGAGCAAATCCCAGACCTAACCTAGACATAACATGAATTATTCTCTAAAATATTGATCATGACCAGGTTTAATTGATTGTTTCAGTGTGGTCCCACATTACTACGTGATCCAAACCAGAAAAAACCCAGGATCCGTTCAACAAGTATGTGAAGAATGCGAAAGTATGAGCCTGATGAGGGCAAATCCCAGACCTATCCCAGACCAAACTTGCGTTATCCTCTAAAATATTGATCGAAACCAGGTTTAATCGACTGCTTCAGTGTGGTACCACATTGCTACGTGATCCAAACCAGAAAAAACCGAGGACCAGTTCAACAAGTATGTGAAAAACGCGAAAGTATGAGCCTGATGAGGGCAAATCCCAGACCTATCCCAGACCAAACTTGCGTTATCCTCTAAAATATTGATCGAAACCAGTTTTAATTGACTGTTTCAGCGTGGTACCACATTACTACGTGATACAATCCTGAAACAGCCCAGGATCTAGCCATGAAGTATGAGAAATATGCGAATGTATGAGCCTGATGAGGGCAAATCCTAGACCTAACCCAAATCTAACATGCGTTATCCTCTAAAATATTGATCCAAACCAGGTTTAATGGTCTGCTTCAGTGCGGTACCACTTCACTACGTGATCCAAAGCAGAAAAAACCCTCGATCAGGTCAACATGTATGTTAAAACTGCGGAAGTATGACCCTGATGAGGGTAAATCCCAGGCCTAACCTAGACCGAACATGCGTTTTCCTCTAAAATATTGATGGAAACCAGGTTTAATTGACTGTTTCAGTGTGGTACCACATTACTACGTGATCCAATCCAGAAATAGCCCAGGATCCAGCCATGAAGTATGAGAAATATGCGAAAGTATGAGCCTGATGGGGGCAAATCCTAGTCCTAACCCAGACCTAACATGCGTTATCCTCTAAAATATTTATCAAGACCAGGTTTAATTGAATGTTTCAGTGTGGTACCACATTACCACGTGAACCAAACCATAAAAAACCCAGGATCCGTTCAACAAGTATGTGAAGAATGCGAAAGTATGAGCCTGATGAGGGCAAATCCCAGACCTATCCCAGACCAAACTTGCGTTATCCTCTAAAATATTGATCGAAACCAGGTTTAGTCGACTGCTTCAGTGTGGTTCCACATTGCTACGTGATCCAAACCAGAAAAAACCCAGGACCAGTTCAACAAGTATGTGAAAAACGCGAAAGTATGAGCCTGATGAGGGCGAATCCCAGACCTATCCCAGACCTAACTTGCGTTATCCTCTAAAATATTGATGGAAACCAGGTTTAATTGACTGTTTCAGTGTGGTACCACATTACTACGTGATCCAATCCAGAAATAGCCCAGGATCCAGCCATGAAGTATGAGAAATATGCGAAAGTATGAGCCTGATGAGGGCAAATCCTAGACCTAACCCAAACCTAACATGCGTTATCCTCTAAAATATTTATCAAGACCAGGTTTAATAGAATGTTCCAGTGTGGTATCACATTACTACGTGAACCAAACCAGAAAAAACCCAGGATCTGTTCAACATGTATGTGAAAAATGCGAAAGTATGAGCCTGATGAGGGCAAATCCCAGACCTATGCCAGACCTAACTTGCGTTGTCCTCTAAGATATTGATGGAAACCAGGTTTAATTGACTGTTTCAGTGTTGTACTTCATTACTATATGATGCAATCCAGAAAAAGCCCAGGATCTAGCCACCAAGTATGAGAAATATGCGAAGGTATGAGCCTGATAAGGGCAAATCGCAGACCTATCCCAGACCTAACTTGCGTTATCCTCTAAAATATTGATCGAAACCAGGTTTAATTGACTGTTTCAGTGTGGTACCACATTACTACGTGATCCACTCCAGAAATAGCCGAGGATCTAGCCATGAAGTATGAGAAATATGCGAAAGTATGAGCCTGACGAGGGCAAATCCTAGACCAAACCCAGACCTAACATGCGTTATCCTCTAAAATATTTATTAAGACCAGGTTTAATTGATTGTTTCAGTGTGGTCCCACATTACTACGTGATCCAAACCAGAAAAAACCCAGGATCCGTTCAACAAGTATGTGAAGAATGCGAAAGTATGAGCCTGATGAGGGCGAATCCCAGACCTATCCCAGACCTAACTTGCGTTATCCTCTAAAATATTGATGGAAACCAGGTTTAATTGACTGTTTCAGTGTGGTACCACATTACTACGTGATCCAATCCAGAAATAGCCCAGGATCCAGCCATGAAGTATGAGAAATATGCGAAAGTATGAGCCTGATGAGGGCAAATCCTAGACCTAACCCAAACCTAACATGCGTTATCCTCTAAAATATTTATCAAGACCAGGTTTAATAGAATGTTCCAGTGTGGTATCACATTACTACGTGAACCAAACCAGAAAAAACCCAGGATCTGTTCAACATGTATGTGAAAAATGCGAAAGTATGAGCCTGATGAGGGCAAATCCCAGACCTATGCCAGACCTAACTTGCGTTGTCCTCTAAGATATTGATGGAAACCAGGTTTAATTGACTGTTTCAGTGTTGTACTTCATTACTATATGATGCAATCCAGAAAAAGCCCAGGATCTAGCCACCAAGTATGAGAAATATGCGAAGGTATGAGCCTGATAAGGGCAAATCGCAGACCTATCCCAGACCTAACTTGCGTTATCCTCTAAAATATTGATCGAAACCAGGTTTAATTGACTGTTTCAGTGTGGTACCACATTACTACGTGATCCACTCCAGAAATAGCCGAGGATCTAGCCATGAAGTATGAGAAATATGCGAAAGTATGAGCCTGACGAGGGCAAATCCTAGACCAAACCCAGACCTAACATGCGTTATCCTCTAAAATATTTATTAAGACCAGGTTTAATTGATTGTTTCAGTGTGGTCCCACATTACTACGTGATCCAAACCAGAAAAAACCCAGGATCCGTTCAACAAGTATGTGAAGAATGCGAAAGTATGAGTCTGATGAGTGAAAATCCCAGGCCTAACCTAGACCTGACTTGCGTTATCCTCAAAAATATTGATCGAAACCTGGTTTAATCGACTGTTTCAGTGTGGTACCACATTACTATGAGATCCAAACCAGAAAATCACCCAGGATCTGTTCAACGAGTATGTGAGGCGTGCGAAAGTATGAGTCTGATGAGTGCAAATCCCAGACCTATCCCAGACCTAACATGCGTTATCCTCTAAAATATTTATCAAGACCAGGTTTAATTGAATGTTTCAGTGTGGTACCACATTACTACGTGATCCAAACCAGTAAAAACCCAGGATCCGTTCAACAAGTATGTGAAGAATGCGAAAGTATGAGTCTGATGAGTGAAAATCCCAGACCTATCCCAGACCTAACTTGCGTTATCCACTAAAATATTGATCGAAACCAGGTTTAACCGACAGTTTCAGTGTGGTACCACATTACTACGTGATCCAAACCAGAAAAAAACCCACGATCAGGTCAACATGTATGTTAAAACTGCGAAAGTATGACCCTGATGTGGGCAAATCCCAGGCCTAACCTAGACCTAACATGCGTTGTCCTCTAAACTATTGATGGAAACCAGGTTTAATTGACTGTTTCAGTTTGGTACCACATTACTATGAGATCCAAACCAGAAAATAACCCAGGATCTGTTCACCGAGTATGTGAAGTGTGCGTAGGTATGAGTCTGATGAGGGCAAATCCCAGACCTATCCCAGACCTAACATGCGTTATCCTAAAAAATATTGTTCGAAACCAGGTTTAATGGACTGTTTCAGTGTGTTACCACTTTACTGCGTGATCCAAAGCAGAAAAAACCCTCGATCAGGTCAACATGTATATTAAAACTGCGAAAGTATGACCCTGATGTGGGCAAATCCCAGGCCTAACCTAGACCTAACATGCGTTGTCCTCTAAACTATTGATGGAAACCAGGTTTAATTGACTGTTTCAGTTTGGTACCACATTACTATGTGATCCAAACCGGAAAATAACCCAGGATCTGTTCACCGAGTATGTGAAGTGTGCGTAGGTATGAGTCTGATGAGGGCAAATCCCAGACCTATCCCAGACCTAACTTGCGTTATCCACTAAAATATTGATCGAAACCAGGTTTAACCGACTGTTTCAGTGTGGTACCACATTACTACGAGATCCAAACCAGAAAAAAACCCTCGATCAGGTCAACATGTATGTTAAAACTGCGAAAGTATGACCCTGATGTGGGCAAATCCCAGGCCTAACCTAGACCTAACATGCGTTGTCCTCTAAACTATTAATGGAAACCAGGTTTAATTGACTGTTTCAGTTTGGTACCACATTACTATGTGATCCAAACCGGAAAATAACCCAGGATCTGTTCACCGAGTATGTGAAGTGTGCGTAGGTATGAGTCTGATGAGGGCAAATCCCAGACCTATCCCAGACCTAACTTGCGTTATCCACTAAAATATTGATCGAAACCAGGTTTAACCGACAGTTTCAGTGTGGTACCTCATTACTACGTGATCCAAACCAGAAAAAAACCCAGGATCTTGTCAACGAGTATGTGAAGTGTGCGAAAGTATGAGTCTGATGAGGGATAATCCCAGACCTATCCCAGACCTAACTTGCGTTATCCTCTAAAATAGTGATCGAAACCAGGTTTAATTGACTGTTTTAGTTCTGGTACCACTTTACTACGTGATCCAAAGCAGAAAAAACCCTCGATCAGGTCAACATGCATGTTAAAACTGCGAAAGTATGACCCTGATGAGGGCAAATCTCAGGCCTAACCTAGACCTAACATGCGTTATCTTCTAAAATATTGAGCGAAACCAGGTTTAATTGACTGTTTCAGTGTTGTACTTCATTACTACGTGATGCAATCCAGAAAAAGCCCAGGATCTAGTCATCAAGTATGAGAAATATGCGAAAGTATGAGTCTGATGAGGGCTAATCCCAGACCTATCCCAGACCTAACTTGCACTATCCTCTAAAATAGTGATCGAAACCAGGTTTAATTGACTGTTTTAGTTGTGGTACCACTTTACTACGTGATCCAAAGCAGAAAAAACACTCGATCAGGTCAACATGCATGTTAAAACTGCGAAAGTATGACCCTGATAAGGCAAATCCCAGGCCTAACCTAGGCCTAACATGCGTTATCTTCTAAAATATGGAGCGAAACCAGGTTTAATTGACCGTTTCAGTGTAGTACCACATTACTACATGATCCAATCCAGAAATAGCCCAGGATCTAGCCATGAAGTATGAGGAATACGCGAAAGTATGAGCCTGATGAGGGCAAATCCTAGACCTAACCCAGACCTAACATACGTTGTCCTCTAAAATATTTATCAAGACCAGGTTTAATTGATTGTTTCAGTGTGGTCCCACATTACAACGTGATCGAAACCAGAGAAAACCCAGGAACCGTTCAACAAGTATGTGAAGAATGCGAAAGTATGATTCTGATGAGTGAAAATCTCGGGGCTAACCTAGACCTAACATGCGTTATCCTTTAAAATATTGATGCAAACCAGGTTTAATGGACTGTTTCAGTGTGGTACCACTTTACTACGTGATCCAAAGCAGAAAAAACCCTCGATCAGGTGAACATGTATGTTAAAACTGCAAAAGTATGATCCTGATGAGGGCAAATCCCAGGCCTAACCTAGACCTAACTTGCGTTGTCCTCTAAAATATTGATGGAAACCAGGTTTAATTGACTGTTTCAGTGTTGTACTTCATTACTACGTGATGCAATCCAGAAAAAGCCCAGGATCTAGCCATCAAGTATGCGAAATATGCGAAAGTATGAACCTGATAAGGCAAATCCCAGGCCTAACCCAGACCTAACATGAATTATTCTCTGTAATATTAATCGAAACCAGGTTTAATTGACTGTTTCAGTGTGGTACGACAGTGCTACGTTATCCAATCCAGAAATAGCCCAGGATCCAGCCATGAAGTATGAGAAATATGAGAAAGTATGAGCCTGATGAGGGCAAATCCTAGACCTGACCTAGACCTAACATGCGTTATCCTCAATAATATTGATCGAAACCAGGTTTAATCGACTGTTTCAGTGTGTTACCACATTACTACGTGATCCAAACCAGAAAAAAACCCAGGATCTGTCCAACGAGTATGTGAAGTGTGCGAAAGTATGAGTCTGATGAGGGCAAATTCCAGGCCTAACCTAGACCTAACTTGCGTTGTCCTCTAAAATATTGATGGAAACCAGGTTTAATTGACTGTTTCAGTGTTGTACTTCATTACTACGTGACGCAATCCAGAAAAAGCCCAGGATCTAGCCATCAAGTATGAGAAATATGCGAAAGTATGACCCTGATAAGGGCAAATCCTAGACCTGACCTAGACCTAACATGCGTTATCCTCAATAATATTGATCGAAACCAGGTTTAATCGACTGTTTCAGTGTGTTACCACATTACTACGTGATCCAAACCAGAAAAAAACCCAGGATCTGTCCAACGAGTATGTCAAGTGTCTGAAAGTATGAGTCTGATGAGTGCAAATCCCAGGGCTAACCTAGCCCTAACATGCGTTATCCTCTAAAATATTTATCAAGACCAGGTTTAATTGACTGTTTTATTGTGGTACCACACTACTACGGGATCCAAACCAGAAAAAACCCAGGATCTGTTCAACAAGTATGTGAAAAACGCGAAAGTATGAGCCTGATGAGGGCAAATCCCAGACCTATCCCAGACCTAACTTGCGTTGTCCTCTAAAATATTGATGGAAACCAGGTTTAATTGATTGTTTCAGTGTGGTCCCACATTACTACGTGATCCAAACCAGAAAAAACCCAGGATCTGTTCAACATGTATGAGAAATATACGAAAGAATGAGCCTGATGAGAGCAAATCCCAGACCTAACCTAGACCTAACATGAATTATTCTCTAAAATATTGATCGAAACCAGGTTTAATTGACTGTTTCAGTGTGGTCCCACATTACTACGTGATCCAAACCAGAAAAAACCCAGGATCCGTTCAACAAGTATGTGAAGAATGCGAAAGTATGAGTCTGATGAGTGAAAATCCCAGGCCTAACCTAGACCTAACATGCGTTATCCTCTAAAATATTGATCGAAACCTGGTTTAATCGACTGTTTCAGTGTGGTACCACATTACTATGTGATCCAAACCAGAAAATAACCCAGGATCTGTTCAACGAGTATGTGAAGTGTGCGAAAGTATGAGTCTGATGAGGTCAAATCCCAGACCAATCCCAGACTTAACTTGCGTTATCCTCTAAGATATTGATCGAAACCAGGTTTAATCGTCTGTTTCAGTGTGGTACCACATTACTACGTGATCCAAACCAGAAAAAACCCAAGATCAGTTCAACAAGTATGAGAAGAATGCGAAAGTATGAGTCTGATGAGTGGAAATCCCAGGGCTAACCTAGACCTTACATGCGTTATCCTCTAAAATATTCATCCAAACCAGGTTTAATAGACTGTTTCAGTGTGGTACCACACTACTACGTGATACAAACCAGAAAAAACCCAGGATCTGTTCAACAAGTATGTGAAAAACGCGAAAGTATGAGCCTGATGAGGGCGAATCCCAGACCTATGCCAGACCTAACTTGCGGTATCCTCTAAAATATTGATCGAAACCAGGTTTAATTGACTGTTTCAGCATGGTACCACATTACTATGTGATACAATCCAGAAACAGCCCAGGATCTAGCCATGAAATATGAGAGATATGCGAAAGTATGAGCCTGCTGAGGGCAAATCCTAGGCCTAACCCAAGCCTAACATGCGTTATCCTCTAAAATATTTATCAAGACAAGGTTTAATTGATTGTTTCAGTGTGGACCCACATTACTACGTGATCCATACCAGAAAAAACACAGCATCCGTTCAACAAGTATGTGAAGAATGCGAAAGTATGAGTCTGATGAGTGAAAATCCCAGGCCTGACCTAGACCTAACATGCGTTATCCTCTTAAATATTGAGCGAAACCAGGTTTAATGGACTGTTTCAGTGTGGTACCACACTACTACGGGGTCCAAACCAGAAAAAACCCAGGATCCGTTCAACAAGTATGTGAAGTGTGCGAAAGTATGAGTCTGATGAGGTCAAATCCCAGACCAATCCCAGACTTAACTTGCGTTATCCTCTAAGATATTGATCGAAACCAGGTTTAATCGTCTGTTTCAGTGTGGTACCACATTACTACGTGATCCAAACCAGAAAAAACCCAAGATCAGTTCAACAAGTATGAGAAGAATGCGAAAGTATGAGTCTGATGAGTGGAAATCCCAGGGCTAACCTAGACCTTACATGCGTTATCCTCTAAAATCTACATCCAAACCAGGTTTAATAGACTGTTTCAGTGTGGTACCACACTACTACGTGATACAAACCAGAAAAAACCCAGGATCTGTTCAACAAGTATGTGAAAAACGCGAAAGTATGAGCCTGATGAGGGCGAATCCCAGACCTATGCCAGACCTAACTTGCGGTATCCTCTAAAATATTGATCGAAACCAGGTTTAATGGACTGCTTCAGTGTGGTACCACACTACTACGGGGTCCAAACCAGAAAAAACCCAGGATCCGTTCAACAAGTATGTGAAGTGTGCGAAAGTATGAGTCTGATGAGGTCAAATCCTAGACCTAACCCAAGCCTAACATGCGTTATCCTCTAAAATATTTATCAAGACAAGGTTTAATTGATTGTTTCAGTGTGGACCCACATTACTACGTGATCCATACCAGAAAAAACACAGCATCCGTTCAACAAGTATGTGAAGAATGCGAAAGTATGAGTCTGATGAGTGAAAATCCCAGGCCTGACCTAGACCTAACATGCGTTATCCTCTAAAATATTGAGCGAAACCAGGTTTAATGGACTGCTTCAGTGTGGTACCACACTACTACGGGGTCCAAACCAGAAAAAACCCAGGATCCGTTCAACAAGTATGTGAAGTGTGCGAAAGTATGAGTCTGATGAGGTCAAATCCCAGACCAATCCCAGACTTAACTTGCGTTATCCTCTAAAATATTGATCGAAACCCGGTTTAATCGACTGTTTCAGTGTGGTACCACATTACTACGTGATCCAAACCAGAAAAAACCCAGGATCAGTTCAACAAGTATGAGAAGAATGCGAAAGCATGAGTCTGATGAGTGCAAATCCCAGGGCTAACCTAGCCCTAACATGCGTTATCCTCTAAAATATTTATCAAGACCAGGTTTAATTGACTGTTTCAGTGTGGTCCCACATTACTACGTGATCCAAACCAGAAAAAACCCAGGATCCGTTCTACAAGTATGTGAAGAATGCGAAAGTATGAGTCTGATGAGTGAGAATCCCAGGCCTAACCTAGACCTAACATGCGTTATCCTCAAAAATATTGATCGAAACCTGGTTTATTCGACTGTTTCAGTGTGGTACCACATTACTATGTGATCCAAACCAGAAAGTAACCCAGGATCTGTTCAACGAGTATGTGAAGTGTATGAAAGTATGACCCTGATGAGGGCAAATCCCAGGCCTAACATAGACCTAACATGCGTTATCTTCTAAAATATTGAGCGAAACCAGGTTTAATTGACTGTTTCAGTGTTGTACTTCATTACTACGTGATGCAATCCAGAAAAAGCCCAGGATCTAGTCATCAAGTATGAGAAATATGCGAAAGTATGAGTCTGATGAGGGATAATCCCAGACCTATCCCAGACCTAACTTGCACTATCCTCTAAAATAGTGATCGAAACCAGGTTTAATTGACTGTTTTAGTTGTGGTACCACTTTACTACGTGATCCAAAGCAGAAAAAACACTCGATCAGGTCAACATGCATGTTAAAACTGCGAAAGTATGACCCTGATAAGGCAAATCCCAGGCCTAACCTAGTCCTAACATGCGTTATCTTCTAAAATATTGAGCGAAACCAGGTTTAATTGACTGTTTCAGTGTAGTACCACATTACTACGTGATCCAATCCAGAAATAGCCCAGGATCTAGCCATGAAGTATGAGAAATATGCGAAAGTATGAGCCTGATGAGGGCAAATCGTAGACCTAACCCAGACCTAACATACGTTGTCCTCTAAAATATTTATCAAGACCAGGTTTAATTGATTGTTTCAGTGTGGTCCCACATTACTACGTGATCCAAACCAGAAAAAACCCAGGAACCGTTCAACAAGTATGTGAAGAATGCGAAAGTATGAGTCTGATGAGTGAAAATCTCGGGGCTAACCTAGACCTAACATGCGTTATCCTCTAAAATATTGATGCAAACCAGGTTTAATGGACTGTTTCAGTGTGGTACCACTTTACTACGTGATCCAAAGCAGAAAAAACCCTCGATCAGGTGAACATGTATGTTAAAACTGCAAAAGTATGATCCTGATGAGGGCAAATCCCAGGCCTAACCTAGACCTAACTTGCGTTGTCCTCTAAAATATTGATGGAAACCAGGTTTAATTGACTGTTTCAGTGTTGTACTTCATTACTACGTGATGCAATCCAGAAAAAGCCCAGGATCTAGCCATCAAGTATGAAAAATATGCGAAAGAATGAGCCTGATGAGAGCAAATCCCAGACCTAACCCAGACCTAACATGAATTATTCTCTAAAATATTAATCGAAACCAGGTTTAATTGACTGTTTCAGTGTGGTACCACATTACTACGTTATCCAATCCAGAAATAGCCCAGGATCCAGCCATGAAGTATGAGAAATATGAGAAAGTATGAGCCTGATGAGGGCAAATCCTAGACCTGACCTAGACCTAACATGCGTTATCCTCAATAATATTGATCGAAACCAGGTTTAATCGACTGTTTCAGTGTGTTACCACATTACTACGTGATCCAAACCAGAAAAAAACCCAGGATCTGTCCAACGAGTATGTGAAGTGTGCGAAAGTATGAGGCTGATGAGGACAAATCCCAGGCCTAACCTAGACCTAACTTGCGTTGTCCTCTAAAATATTGATGGAAACCAGGTTTAATTGACTGTTTCAGTGTTGTACTTCATTACTACGTGATGCAATCCAGAAAAAGCCCAGGATCTAGCCATCAAGTATGAGAAATATGCGAAAGTATGACCCTGATAAGGCAAATCCCAGGCCTAACCTAGGCCTAACATGCGTTATCTTCTAAAATATTGAGCGAAACCAGGTTTAATTGACTGTTTCAGTGTAGTACCACATTACTACGTGATCCAATCCAGAAATAGCCCAGGATCTAGCCATGAAGTATGAGAAATATGCGAAAGTATGAGCCTGATGAGGGCAAATCCTAGACCTAACCCAGACCTAACATACGTTGTCCTCTAAAATATTTATCAAGACCAGGTTTAATTGATTGTTTCAGTGTGGTCCCACATTACTACGTGATCCAAACCAGAAAAAACCCAGGATCTGTTCAACATGTATGAGAAATATACGAAAGAATGAGCCTGATGAGAGCAAATCCCAGACCTAACCTAGACCTAACATGAATTATTCTCTAAAATATTGATCGAAACCAGGTTTAATTGACTGTTTCAGTGTGGTCCCACATTACTACGTGATCCAAACCAGAAAAAACCCAGGATCCGTTCAACAAGTATGTGAAGAATGCGAAAGTATGAGTCTGATGAGTGAAAATCCCAGGCCTAACCTAGACCTTACATGCGTTATCCTCTAAAATATTTATCCAGACCTGGTTTCATTGAATGTTTCAGTGTGGTACCACATTACTACGTGATCCAAACCAGAAAGAAACCCAGGATCTGATCAACGAGTATGTCAAGTGTCCGAAAGTATGAGTCTGATGAGGGCAATTCCCAGACCTCTCCCAGACCTAACTTGCGATATCCTTTAAAATATTGATCGAAACCAGGTTTAATTGACTGTTTTATTGTGGTACCACACTACTACGGGATCCAAACCAGAAAAAACCCAGGATCTGTTCAACAAGTATGTGAAAAACGCGAAAGTATGAGCCTGATGAGGGCAAATCCCAGACCTATCCCAGACCTAACTTGCGTTGTCCTCTAAAATATTGATGGAAACCAGGTTTAATTGATTGTTTCAGTGTGGTCCCACATTACTACGTGATCCAAACCAGAAAAAACCCAGGATCTGTTCAACATGTATGAGAAATATACGAAAGAATGAGCCTGATGAGAGCAAATCCCAGACCTAACCTAGACCTAACATGAATTATTCTCTAAAATATTGATCGAAACCAGGTTTAATTGACTGTTTCAGTGTGGTCCCACATTACTACCTGATCCAAACCAGAAAAAACCCAGGATCCGTTCAACAAGTATGTGAAGAATGCGAAAGTATGAGTCTGATGAGTGAAAATCCCAGGCCTAACCTAGACCTTACATGCGTTATCCTCTAAAATATTGATCGAAACCTGGTTTAATCGACTGTTTCAGTGTGGTACCACATTACTATGTGATCCAAACCAGAAAATAACCCAGGATCTGTTCAACGAGTATGTGAAGTGTGCGAAAGTATGAGTCTGATGAGGTCAAATCCCTGACCAATCCCAGACTTTACTTGCGTTATCCTCTAAGATATTGATCGAAACCAGGTTTAATCGCCTGTTTCAGTGTGGTACCACATTAGTACGTGATCCAAACCAGAAAAAACCCAAGATCAGTTCAACAAGTATGAGAAGAATGCGAAAGTATGAGTCTGATGAGTGGAAATCCCAGGGCTAACCTAGACCTTACATGCGTTATCCTCTAAAATATTCATCCAAACCAGGTTTAATAGACTGTTTCAGTGTGGTACCACACTACTACGTGATACAAACCAGAAAAAACCCAGGATCTGTTAAACAAGTATGTGAAAAACGCGAAAGTATGAGCCTGATGAGGGCGAATCCCAGACCTATGCCAGACCTAACTTTCGTTATCCTCTAAAATATTGATCGAAACCAGGTTTAATTGACTGTTTCACCATGGTACCACATTACTATGTGATACAATCCAGAAACAGCCCAGGATCTAGCCATGAAGTATGAGAGATATGCGAAAGTATGAGCCTGCTGAGGGCAAATCCTAGACCTAACCCAAGCCTAACATGCGTTATCCTCTAAAATATTTATCAAGACCAGGTTTAATTGATTGTTTCAGTGTGGTCCCACATTACAACGTGATCGAAACCAGAGAAAACCCAGGAACCGTTCAACAAGTATGTGAAGAATGCGAAAGTATGATTCTGATGAGTGAAAATCTCGGGGCTAACCTAGACCTAACATGCGTTATCCTTTAAAATATTGATGCAAACCAGGTTTAATGGACTGTTTCAGTGTGGTACCACTTTACTACGTGATCCAAAGCAGACAAAACCCTCGATCAGGTGAACATGTATGTTAAAACTGCAAAAGTATGATCCTGATGAGGGCAAATCCCAGGCCTAACCTAGACCTAACTTGCGTTGTCCTCTAAAATATTGATGGAAACCAGGTTTAATTGACTGTTTCAGTGTTGTACTTCATTACTACGTGATGCAATCCAGAAAAAGCCCAGGATCTAGCCATCAAGTATGCGAAATATGCGAAAGTATGACCCTGATAAGGCAAATCCCAGGCCTAACCCAGACCTAACATGAATTATTCTCTGTAATATTAATCGAAACCAGGTTTAATTGACTGTTTCAGTGTGGTACGACAGTGCTACGTTATCCAATCCAGAAATAGCCCAGGATCCAGCCATGAAGTATGAGAAATATGAGAAAGTATGAGCCTGATGAGGGCAAATCCTAGACCTGACCTAGACCTAACATGCGTTATCCTCAATAATATTGATCGAAACCAGGTTTAATCGACTGTTTCAGTGTGTTACCACATTACTACGTGATCCAAACCAGAAAAAAACCCAGGATCTGTCCAACGAGTATGTGAAGTGTGCGAAAGTATGAGTCTGATGAGGGCAAATTCCAGGCCTAACCTAGACCTAACTTGCGTTGTCCTCTAAAATATTGATGGAAACCAGGTTTAATTGACTGTTTCAGTGTTGTACTTCATTACTACGTGACGCAATCCAGAAAAAGCCCAGGATCTAGCCATCAAGTATGAGAAATATGCGAAAGTATGACCCTGATAAGGGCAAATCCTAGACCTGACCTAGACCTAACATGCGTTATCCTCAATAATATTGATCGAAACCAGGTTTAATCGACTGTTTCAGTGTGTTACCACATTACTACGTGATCCAAACCAGAAAAAAACCCAGGATCTGTCCAACGAGTATGTCAAGTGTCTGAAAGTATGAGTCTGATGAGTGCAAATCCCAGGGCTAACCTAGCCCTAACATGCGTTATCCTCTAAAATATTTATCAAGACCAGGTTTAATTGACTGTTTTATTGTGGTACCACACTACTACGGGATCCAAACCAGAAAAAACCCAGGATCTGTTCAACAAGTATGTGAAAAACGCGAAAGTATGAGCCTGATGAGGGCAAATCCCAGACCTATCCCAGACCTAACTTGCGTTGTCCTCTAAAATATTGATGGAAACCAGGTTTAATTGATTGTTTCAGTGTGGTCCCACATTACTACGTGATCCAAACCAGAAAAAACCCAGGATCTGTTCAACATGTATGAGAAATATACGAAAGAATGAGCCTGATGAGAGCAAATCCCAGACCTAACCTAGACCTAACATGAATTATTCTCTAAAATATTGATCGAAACCAGGTTTAATTGACTGTTTCAGTGTGGTCCCACATTACTACGTGATCCAAACCAGAAAAAACCCAGGATCCGTTCAACAAGTATGTGAAGAATGCGAAAGTATGAGTCTGATGAGTGAAAATCCCAGGCCTAACCTAGACCTAACATGCGTTATCCTCTAAAATATTGATCGAAACCTGGTTTAATCGACTGTTTCAGTGTGGTACCACATTACTATGTGATCCAAACCAGAAAATAACCCAGGATCTGTTCAACGAGTATGTGAAGTGTGCGAAAGTATGAGTCTGATGAGGTCAAATCCCAGACCAATCCCAGACTTAACTTGCGTTATCCTCTAAGATATTGATCGAAACCAGGTTTAATCGTCTGTTTCAGTGTGGTACCACATTACTACGTGATCCAAACCAGAAAAAACCCAAGATCAGTTCAACAAGTATGAGAAGAATGCGAAAGTATGAGTCTGATGAGTGGAAATCCCAGGGCTAACCTAGACCTTACATGCGTTATCCTCTAAAATATTCATCCAAACCAGGTTTAATAGACTGTTTCAGTGTGGTACCACACTACTACGTGATACAAACCAGAAAAAACCCAGGATCTGTTCAACAAGTATGTGAAAAACGCGAAAGTATGAGCCTGATGAGGGCGAATCCCAGACCTATGCCAGACCTAACTTGCGGTATCCTCTAAAATATTGATCGAAACCAGGTTTAATTGACTGTTTCAGCATGGTACCACATTACTATGTGATACAATCCAGAAACAGCCCAGGATCTAGCCATGAAATATGAGAGATATGCGAAAGTATGAGCCTGCTGAGGGCAAATCCTAGGCCTAACCCAAGCCTAACATGCGTTATCCTCTAAAATATTTATCAAGACAAGGTTTAATTGATTGTTTCAGTGTGGACCCACATTACTACGTGATCCATACCAGAAAAAACACAGCATCCGTTCAACAAGTATGTGAAGAATGCGAAAGTATGAGTCTGATGAGTGAAAATCCCAGGCCTGACCTAGACCTAACATGCGTTATCCTCTAAAATATTGAGCGAAACCAGGTTTAATGGACTGTTTCAGTGTGGTACCACACTACTACGGGGTCCAAACCAGAAAAAACCCAGGATCCGTTCAACAAGTATGTGAAGTGTGCGAAAGTATGAGTCTGATGAGGTCAAATCCCAGACCAATCCCAGACTTAACTTGCGTTATCCTCTAAGATATTGATCGAAACCAGGTTTAATCGTCTGTTTCAGTGTGGTACCACATTACTACGTGATCCAAACCAGAAAAAACCCAAGATCAGTTCAACAAGTATGAGAAGAATGCGAAAGTATGAGTCTGATGAGTGGAAATCCCAGGGCTAACCTAGACCTTACATGCGTTATCCTCTAAAATCTACATCCAAACCAGGTTTAATAGACTGTTTCAGTGTGGTACCACACTACTACGTGATACAAACCAGAAAAAACCCAGGATCTGTTCAACAAGTATGTGAAAAACGCGAAAGTATGAGCCTGATGAGGGCGAATCCCAGACCTATGCCAGACCTAACTTGCGGTATCCTCTAAAATATTGATCGAAACCAGGTTTAATGGACTGCTTCAGTGTGGTACCACACTACTACGGGGTCCAAACCAGAAAAAACCCAGGATCCGTTCAACAAGTATGTGAAGTGTGCGAAAGTATGAGTCTGATGAGGTCAAATCCTAGACCTAACCCAAGCCTAACATGCGTTATCCTCTAAAATATTTATCAAGACAAGGTTTAATTGATTGTTTCAGTGTGGACCCACATTACTACGTGATCCATACCAGAAAAAACACAGCATCCGTTCAACAAGTATGTGAAGAATGCGAAAGTATGAGTCTGATGAGTGAAAATCCCAGGCCTGACCTAGACCTAACATGCGTTATCCTCTAAAATATTGAGCGAAACCAGGTTTAATGGACTGCTTCAGTGTGGTACCACACTACTACGGGGTCCAAACCAGAAAAAACCCAGGATCCGTTCAACAAGTATGTGAAGTGTGCGAAAGTATGAGTCTGATGAGGTCAAATCCCAGACCAATCCCAGACTTAACTTGCGTTATCCTCTAAAATATTGATCGAAACCCGGTTTAATCGACTGTTTCAGTGTGGTACCACATTACTACGTGATCCAAACCAGAAAAAACCCAGGATCAGTTCAACAAGTATGAGAAGAATGCGAAAGCATGAGTCTGATGAGTGCAAATCCCAGGGCTAACCTAGCCCTAACATGCGTTATCCTCTAAAATATTTATCAAGACCAGGTTTAATTGACTGTTTCAGTGTGGTCCCACATTACTACGTGATCCAAACCAGAAAAAACCCAGGATCCGTTCTACAAGTATGTGAAGAATGCGAAAGTATGAGTCTGATGAGTGAGAATCCCAGGCCTAACCTAGACCTAACATGCGTTATCCTCAAAAATATTGATCGAAACCTGGTTTATTCGACTGTTTCAGTGTGGTACCACATTACTATGTGATCCAAACCAGAAAGTAACCCAGGATCTGTTCAACGAGTATGTGAAGTGTATGAAAGTATGACCCTGATGAGGGCAAATCCCAGGCCTAACATAGACCTAACATGCGTTATCTTCTAAAATATTGAGCGAAACCAGGTTTAATTGACTGTTTCAGTGTTGTACTTCATTACTACGTGATGCAATCCAGAAAAAGCCCAGGATCTAGTCATCAAGTATGAGAAATATGCGAAAGTATGAGTCTGATGAGGGATAATCCCAGACCTATCCCAGACCTAACTTGCACTATCCTCTAAAATAGTGATCGAAACCAGGTTTAATTGACTGTTTTAGTTGTGGTACCACTTTACTACGTGATCCAAAGCAGAAAAAACACTCGATCAGGTCAACATGCATGTTAAAACTGCGAAAGTATGACCCTGATAAGGCAAATCCCAGGCCTAACCTAGTCCTAACATGCGTTATCTTCTAAAATATTGAGCGAAACCAGGTTTAATTGACTGTTTCAGTGTAGTACCACATTACTACGTGATCCAATCCAGAAATAGCCCAGGATCTAGCCATGAAGTATGAGAAATATGCGAAAGTATGAGCCTGATGAGGGCAAATCGTAGACCTAACCCAGACCTAACATACGTTGTCCTCTAAAATATTTATCAAGACCAGGTTTAATTGATTGTTTCAGTGTGGTCCCACATTACTACGTGATCCAAACCAGAAAAAACCCAGGAACCGTTCAACAAGTATGTGAAGAATGCGAAAGTATGAGTCTGATGAGTGAAAATCTCGGGGCTAACCTAGACCTAACATGCGTTATCCTCTAAAATATTGATGCAAACCAGGTTTAATGGACTGTTTCAGTGTGGTACCACTTTACTACGTGATCCAAAGCAGAAAAAACCCTCGATCAGGTGAACATGTATGTTAAAACTGCAAAAGTATGATCCTGATGAGGGCAAATCCCAGGCCTAACCTAGACCTAACTTGCGTTGTCCTCTAAAATATTGATGGAAACCAGGTTTAATTGACTGTTTCAGTGTTGTACTTCATTACTACGTGATGCAATCCAGAAAAAGCCCAGGATCTAGCCATCAAGTATGAAAAATATGCGAAAGAATGAGCCTGATGAGAGCAAATCCCAGACCTAACCCAGACCTAACATGAATTATTCTCTAAAATATTAATCGAAACCAGGTTTAATTGACTGTTTCAGTGTGGTACCACATTACTACGTTATCCAATCCAGAAATAGCCCAGGATCCAGCCATGAAGTATGAGAAATATGAGAAAGTATGAGCCTGATGAGGGCAAATCCTAGACCTGACCTAGACCTAACATGCGTTATCCTCAATAATATTGATCGAAACCAGGTTTAATCGACTGTTTCAGTGTGTTACCACATTACTACGTGATCCAAACCAGAAAAAAACCCAGGATCTGTCCAACGAGTATGTGAAGTGTGCGAAAGTATGAGGCTGATGAGGACAAATCCCAGGCCTAACCTAGACCTAACTTGCGTTGTCCTCTAAAATATTGATGGAAACCAGGTTTAATTGACTGTTTCAGTGTTGTACTTCATTACTACGTGATGCAATCCAGAAAAAGCCCAGGATCTAGCCATCAAGTATGAGAAATATGCGAAAGTATGACCCTGATAAGGCAAATCCCAGGCCTAACCTAGGCCTAACATGCGTTATCTTCTAAAATATTGAGCGAAACCAGGTTTAATTGACTGTTTCAGTGTAGTACCACATTACTACGTGATCCAATCCAGAAATAGCCCAGGATCTAGCCATGAAGTATGAGAAATATGCGAAAGTATGAGCCTGATGAGGGCAAATCCTAGACCTAACCCAGACCTAACATACGTTGTCCTCTAAAATATTTATCAAGACCAGGTTTAATTGATTGTTTCAGTGTGGTCCCACATTACTACGTGATCCAAACCAGAAAAAACCCAGGATCTGTTCAACATGTATGAGAAATATACGAAAGAATGAGCCTGATGAGAGCAAATCCCAGACCTAACCTAGACCTAACATGAATTATTCTCTAAAATATTGATCGAAACCAGGTTTAATTGACTGTTTCAGTGTGGTCCCACATTACTACGTGATCCAAACCAGAAAAAACCCAGGATCCGTTCAACAAGTATGTGAAGAATGCGAAAGTATGAGTCTGATGAGTGAAAATCCCAGGCCTAACCTAGACCTTACATGCGTTATCCTCTAAAATATTGATCGAAACCTGGTTTAATCGACTGTTTCAGTGTGGTACCACATTACTATGTGATCCAAACCAGAAAATAACCCAGGATCTGTTCAACGAGTATGAGAAATATGCGAAAGTATGAGCCTGATGAGGGCAAATCCTAGACCTAACCCAGACCTAACATACGTTGTCCTCTAAAATATTTATCAAGACCAGGTTTAATTGATTGTTTCAGTGTGGTCCCACATTACTACGTGATCCAAACCAGAAAAAACCCAGGATCTGTTCAACATGTATGAGAAATATACGAAAGAATGAGCCTGATGAGAGCAAATCCCAGACCTAACCTAGACCTAACATGAATTATTCTCTAAAATATTCATCCAAACCAGGTTTAATAGACTGTTTCAGTGTGGTACCACACTACTACGTGATACAAACCAGAAAAAACCCAGGATCTGTTCAACAAGTATCTGAAACACGCGAAAGTATGAGCCTGATGAGGGCGAATCCCAGACCTATGCCAGACCTAACTTGCGTTATCCTCTAAAATATTGATCGAAACCAGGTTTAATTGACTGTTTCACCATGGTACCACATTACTATGTGATACAATCCAGAAACAGCCCAGGATCTAGCCATGAAGTATGAGAGATATGCGAAAGTATGAGCCTGCTGAGGGCAAATCCTAGACCTAACCCAAGCCTAACATGCGTTATCCTCTAAAATATTTATCAAGACAAGGTTTAATTGATTGTTTCAGTGTGGACCCACATTACTACGTGATCCATACCAGAAAAAACACAGCATCCGTTCAACAAGTATGTGAAGAATGCGAAAGTATGAGTCTGATGAGTGAAAATCCCAGGCCTGACCTAGACCTAACATGCGTTATCTTCTAAAATATTGAGCGAAACCAGGTTTAATTGACTGTTTCAATGTTGTACTTCATTACTACGTGATGCAATCCAGAAAAAGCCCAGGATCTAGTCATCAAGTATGAGAAATATGCGAAAGTATGAGTCTGATGAGGTCAAATCCCAGACCAATCCCAGACTTTACTTGCGTTATCCTCTAAGATATTGATCGAAACCAGGTTTAATCGCCTGTTTCAGTGTGGTACCACATTAGTACGTGATCCAAACCAGAAAAAACCCAAGATCAGTTCAACAAGTATGAGAAGAATGCGAAAGTATGAGTCTGATGAGTGGAAATTCCAGGGCTAACCTAGACCTTACATGCGTTATCCTCTAAAATATTCATCCAAACCAGGTTTAATAGACTGTTTCAGTGTGGTACCACACTACTACGTGATACAAACCAGAAAAAACCCAGGATCTGTTCAACAAGTATGTGAAAAACGCGAAAGTATGAGCCTGATGAGGGCAAATCCCAGACCTATCCCAGACCTAACTTGCGTTGTCCTCTAAAATATTGATGGAAACCAGGTTTAATTGATTGTTTCAGTGTGGTCCCACATTACTACGTGATCCAATCCAGAAAAAACCCAGGATCAGTTCAACAAGTATGAGAAGAATGCGAAAGTATGAGTCTGATGAGTGCAAATCCCAGGGCTAACCTAGCCCTAACATGCGTTATGCTCTAAAATATTTATCAAGACCAGGTTTAATTGACTGTTTCAGTGTGGTCCCACATTACTACGTGATCCAAACCAGAAAAAACCCAGGATCCGTTCTACAAGTATGTGAAGAATGCGAAAGTATGAGTCTGATGAGTGAGAATCCCAGGCCTAACCTAGACCTAACATGCGTTATCCTCAAAAATATTGATCGAAACCTGGTTTATTCGACTGTTTCAGTGTGGTACCACATTACTATGTGATCCAAACCAGAAAGTAACCCAGGATCTGTTCAACGAGTATGTGAAGTGTACGAAAGTATGACCCTGATGAGGGCAAATCCCAGGCCTAACCTAGACCTAACATGCGTTATCTTCTAAAATATTGAGCGAAACCAGGTTTAATTGACTGTTTCAGTGTTGTACTTCATTACTACGTGATGCAATCCAGAAAAAGCCCAGGATCTAGTCATCAAGTATGAGAAATATGCGAAAGTATGAGTCTGATGAGGGCTAATCCCAGATCTATCCCAGACCTAACTTGCACTATCGTCTAAAATAGTGATCGAAACCAGGTTTAATTGACTGTTTTAGTTGTGGTACCACTTTACTACGTGATCCAAAGCAGAAAAGACACTCGATCAGGTCAACATGCATGTTAAAACTGCGAAAGTATGACCCTGATAAGGCAAATCCCAAACCTAACCTAGGCCTAACTTGCGTTGTCCTCTAAAATATTGATGGAAACCAGGTTTAATTGACTGTTTCAGTGTTGTACTTCATTACTACGTGATGCAATCCAGAAAAAGCCCAGGATCTAGCCATCAAGTATGAAAAATATGCGAAAGAATGAGCCTGATGAGAGCAAATCCCAGACCTAACCCAGACCTAACATGAATTATTCTCTAAAATATTAATCGAAACCAGGTTTAATTGACTGTATCAGTGTGGTACCACATTACTACGTTATCCAATCCAGAAATAGCCCAGGATCCAGCCATGAAGTATGAGAAATATGAGAAAGTATGAGCCTGATGAGGGCAAATCCTAGACCTGACCTAGACCTAACATGCGTTATCCTCAATAATATTGATCGAAACCAGGTTTAATCGACCGTTTCAGTGTGTTACCACATTACTACGTGATCCAAACCAGAAAAAAACCCAGGATCTGTCCAACGAGTATGTGAAGTGTGCGAAAGTATGAGTCTGATGAGGGCAAATCCCAGGCCTAACCTAGACCTAACTTGCGTTGTCCTCTAAAATATTGATGGAAACCAGGTTTAATTGACTGTTTCAGTGTTGTACTTCATTACTACGTGATGCAATCCAGAAAAAGCCCAGGATCTAGCCATCAAGTATGAGAAATATGCGAAAGTATGACCCTGATAAGGCAAATCCCAGGCCTAACCTAGGCCTAACATGCGTTATCTTCTAAAATATTGAGCGAAACCAGGTTTAATTGACTGTTTCAGTGTAGTACCACATTACTACGTGATCCAATCCAGAAATAGCCCAGGATCTAGCCATGAAGTATGAGAAATACGCGAAAGTATGAGCCTGATGAGGGCAAATCCTAGACCTAACCCAGACCTAACATACGTTGTCCTCTAAAATATTTATCAAGACCAGGTTTAATTGATTGTTTCAGTGTGGTCCCACATTACTACGTGATCCAAACCAGAAAAAACCCAGGATCCGTTCAACAAGTATGTGAAGAATGCGAAAGTATGAGTCTGATGAGTGAAAATCCCAGACCTAACCTAGACCTAACATGCGTTATCCTCAAATATATTGATCGAAACCTGGTTTAATCGACTGTTCCAGTGTGGTACCACATTACTATGTGATCCAAACCAGAAAATAACACAGGATCTGTTCAACGAGTATGTGAAGAAAGCGAAAGTATGAGTCTGATGAGGGCAATTCCCAGACCTCTCCCAGACCTAACTTGCGATATCCTTTAAAATATTGATCGAAACCAGGTTTAATTGACTGTTTTATAGTGGTACAACACTACTACGGGATCCAAACCAGAAAAAACCCAGGATCTGTTCAACAAGTATGTGAAAAACGCGAAAGTATGAGCCTGATGAGGGCAAATCCCAGACCTATCCCAGACCTAACTTGCGTTGTCCTCTAAAATATTGATGGAAACCAGGTTTAATTGATTGTTTCAGTGTGGTCCCACATTACTACGTGATCCAAACCAGAAAAAACCCAGGATCTGTTCAACATGTATGAGAAATATACGAAAGAATGAGCCTGATGAGAGCAAATCCCAGACCTAACCTAGACCTAACATGAATTATTCTCTAAAATATTGATCGAAACCAGGTTTAATTGACTGTTTCAGTGTGGTCCCACATTACTACGTGATCCAAACCAGAAAAAACCCAGGATCCGTTCAACAAGTATGTGAAGAATGCGAAAGTATGAGTCTGATGAGTGAAAATCCCAGGCCTAACCTAGACCTTACATGCGTTATCCTCTAAAATATTGATCGAAACCTGGTTTAATCGACTGTTTCAGTGTGGTACCACATTACTATGTGATCCAAACCAGAAAATAACCCAGGATCTGTTCAACGAGTATGTGAAGTGTGCGAAAGTATGAGTCTGATGAGGTCAAATCCCAGACCAATCCCAGACTTTACTTGCGTTATCCTCTAAGATATTGATCGAAACCAGGTTTAATCGCCTGTTTCAGTGTGGTACCACATTAGTACGTGATCCAAACCAGAAAAAACCCAAGATCAGTTCAACAAGTATGAGAAGAATGCGAAAGTATGAGTCTGATGAGTGGAAATCCCAGGGCTAACCTAGACCTTACATGCGTTATCCTCTAAAATATTCATCCAAACCAGGTTTAATAGACTGTTTCAGTGTGGTACCACACTACTACGTGATACAAACCAGAAAAAACCCAGGATCTGTTCAACAAGTATGTGAAAAACGGGAAAGTATGAGCCTGATGAGGGTGAATCCCAGACCTATGCCAGACCTAACTTGCGTTATCCTCTAAAATATTGATCGAAACCAGGTTTAATTGACTGTTTCACCATGGTACCACATTACTATGTGATACAATCGAGAAACAGCCCAGGATCAGTTCAACAAGTATGAGAAGAATGCGAAAGTATGAGTCTGATGAGTGCAAATCCCAGGGCTAACCTAGCCCTAACATGCGTTATCCTCTAAAATATTTATCAAGACCAGGTTTAATTGACTGTTTCAGTGTGGTCCCACATTACTACGTGATCCAAACCAGAAAAAACCCAGGATCCGTTCTACAAGTATGTGAAGAATGCGAAAGTATGAGCCTGCTGAGGGCAAATCCTAGACCTAACCCAAGCCTAACATGCGTTATCCTCTAAAATATTTATCAAGACAAGGTTTAATTGATTGTTTCAGTGTGGACCCACATTACTACGTGATCCATACCAGAAAAAACACAGCATCCGTTCAACAAGTATGTGAAGAATGCGAAAGTATGAGTCTGATGAGTGAAAATCCCAGGCCTGACCTAGACCTAACATGCGTTATCTTCTAAAATATTGAGCGAAACCAGGTTTAATTGACTGTTTCAGTGTTGTACTTCATTACTACGTGATGCAATCCAGAAAAAGCCCAGGATCTAGTCATCAAGTATGAGAAATATGCGAAAGTATGAGTCTGATGAGGTCAAATCCCAGACCAATCCCAGACTTAACTTGCGTTATCCTCTAAAATATTAATCGAAACCAGGTTTAATCGACTGTTTCAGTGTGGTACCACATTACTACGTGATCCAAACCAGAAAAAACCCAGGATCAGTTCAACAAGTATGAGAAGAATGCGAAAGTATGAGTCTGATGAGTGCAAATCCCAGGGCTAACCTAGCCCTAACATGCGTTATCCTCTAAAATATTTATCAAGACCAGGTTTAATTGACTGTTTCAGTGTGGTCCCACATTACTACGTGATCCAAACCAGAAAAAACCCAGGATCCGTTCTACAAGTATGTGAAGAATGCGAAAGTATGAGTCTGATGAGTGAGAATCCCAGGCCTAACCTAGACCTAACATGCGTTATCCTCAAAAATATTGATCGAAACCTGGTTTATTCGACTGTTTCAGTGTGGTACCACATTACTATGTGATCCAAACCAGAAAGTAACCCAGGATCTGTTCAACGAGTATGTGAAGTGTACGAAAGTATGACCCTGATGAGGGCAAATCCCAGGCCTAACCTAGACCTAACATGCGTTATCTTCTAAAATATTGAGCGAAACCAGGTTTAATTGACTGTTTCAGTGTTGTACTTCATTACTACGTGATGCAATCCAGAAAAAGCCCAGGATCTAGTCATCAAGTATGAGAAATATGCGAAAGTATGAGTCTGATGAGGGCTAATCCCAGATCTATCCCAGACCTAACTTGCACTATCGTCTAAAATAGTGATCGAAACCAGGTTTAATTGACTGTTTTAGTTGTGGTACCACTTTACTACGTGATCCAAAGCAGAAAAGACACTCGATCAGGTCAACATGCATGTTAAAACTGCGAAAGTATGACCCTGATAAGGCAAATCCCAGGCCTAACCTAGGCCTAACTTGCGTTGTCCTCTAAAATATTGATGGAAACCAGGTTTAATTGACTGTTTCAGTGTTGTACTTCATTACTACGTGATGCAATCCAGAAAAAGCCCAGGATCTAGCCATCAAGTATGAAAAATATGCGAAAGAATGAGCCTGATGAGAGCAAATCCCAGACCTAACCCAGACCTAACATGAATTATTCTCTAAAATATTAATCGAAACCAGGTTTAATTGACTGTTTCAGTGTGGTACCACATTACTACGTTATCCAATCCAGAAATAGCCCAGGATCCAGCCATGAAGTATGAGAAATATGAGAAAGTATGAGCCTGATGAGGGCAAATCCTAGACCTGACCTAGACCTAACATGCGTTATCCTCAATAATATTGATCGAAACCAGGTTTAATCGACTGTTTCAGTGTGTTACCACATTACTACGTGATCCAAACCAGAAAAAAACCCAGGATCTGTCCAACGAGTATGTGAAGTGAGCGAAAGTATGAGTCTGATGAGGGCAAATCCCAGGCCTAACCTAGACCTAACTTGCGTTGTCCTCTAAAATATTGATGGAAACCAGGTTTAATTGACTGTTTCAGTGTTGTACTTCATTACTACGTGATGCAATCCAGAAAAAGCCCAGGATCTAGCCATCAAGTATGAGAAATATGCGAAAGTATGACCCTGATAAGGCAAATCCCAGGCCTAACCTAGGCCTAACATGCGTTATCTTCTAAAATATTGAGCGAAACCAGGTTTAATTGACTGTTTCAGTGTAGTACCACATTACTACGTGATCCAAACCAGAAAATAACCCAGGATCTGTTCAACGAGTATGAGAAATATGCGAAAGTATGAGCCTGATGAGGGCAAATCCTAGACCTAACCCAGACCTAACATACGTTGTCCTCTAAAATATTTATCAAGACCAGGTTTAATTGATTGTTTCAGTGTGGTCCCACATTACTACGTGATCCAAACCAGAAAAAACCCAGGATCTGTTCAACATGTATGAGAAATATACGAAAGAATGAGCCTGATGAGAGCAAATCCCAGACCTAACCTAGACCTAACATGAATTATTCTCTAAAATATTCATCCAAACCAGGTTTAATAGACTGTTTCAGTGTGGTACCACACTACTACGTGATACAAACCAGAAAAAACCCAGGATCTGTTCAACAAGTATCTGAAACACGCGAAAGTATGAGCCTGATGAGGGCGAATCCCAGACCTATGCCAGACCTAACTTGCGTTATCCTCTAAAATATTGATCGAAACCAGGTTTAATTGACTGTTTCACCATGGTACCACATTACTATGTGATACAATCCAGAAACAGCCCAGGATCTAGCCATGAAGTATGAGAGATATGCGAAAGTATGAGCCTGCTGAGGGCAAATCCTAGACCTAACCCAAGCCTAACATGCGTTATCCTCTAAAATATTTATCAAGACAAGGTTTAATTGATTGTTTCAGTGTGGACCCACATTACTACGTGATCCATACCAGAAAAAACACAGCATCCGTTCAACAAGTATGTGAAGAATGCGAAAGTATGAGTCTGATGAGTGAAAATCCCAGGCCTGACCTAGACCTAACATGCGTTATCTTCTAAAATATTGAGCGAAACCAGGTTTAATTGACTGTTTCAATGTTGTACTTCATTACTACGTGATGCAATCCAGAAAAAGCCCAGGATCTAGTCATCAAGTATGAGAAATATGCGAAAGTATGAGTCTGATGAGGTCAAATCCCAGACCAATCCCAGACTTTACTTGCGTTATCCTCTAAGATATTGATCGAAACCAGGTTTAATCGCCTGTTTCAGTGTGGTACCACATTAGTACGTGATCCAAACCAGAAAAAACCCAAGATCAGTTCAACAAGTATGAGAAGAATGCGAAAGTATGAGTCTGATGAGTGGAAATTCCAGGGCTAACCTAGACCTTACATGCGTTATCCTCTAAAATATTCATCCAAACCAGGTTTAATAGACTGTTTCAGTGTGGTACCACACTACTACGTGATACAAACCAGAAAAAACCCAGGATCTGTTCAACAAGTATGTGAAAAACGCGAAAGTATGAGCCTGATGAGGGCAAATCCCAGACCTATCCCAGACCTAACTTGCGTTGTCCTCTAAAATATTGATGGAAACCAGGTTTAATTGATTGTTTCAGTGTGGTCCCACATTACTACGTGATCCAATCCAGAAAAAACCCAGGATCAGTTCAACAAGTATGAGAAGAATGCGAAAGTATGAGTCTGATGAGTGCAAATCCCAGGGCTAACCTAGCCCTAACATGCGTTATGCTCTAAAATATTTATCAAGACCAGGTTTAATTGACTGTTTCAGTGTGGTCCCACATTACTACGTGATCCAAACCAGAAAAAACCCAGGATCCGTTCTACAAGTATGTGAAGAATGCGAAAGTATGAGTCTGATGAGTGAGAATCCCAGGCCTAACCTAGACCTAACATGCGTTATCCTCAAAAATATTGATCGAAACCTGGTTTATTCGACTGTTTCAGTGTGGTACCACATTACTATGTGATCCAAACCAGAAAGTAACCCAGGATCTGTTCAACGAGTATGTGAAGTGTACGAAAGTATGACCCTGATGAGGGCAAATCCCAGGCCTAACCTAGACCTAACATGCGTTATCTTCTAAAATATTGAGCGAAACCAGGTTTAATTGACTGTTTCAGTGTTGTACTTCATTACTACGTGATGCAATCCAGAAAAAGCCCAGGATCCAGCCATGAAGTATGAGAAATATGAGAAAGTATGAGCCTGATGAGGGCAAATCCTAGACCTGACCTAGACCTAACATGCGTTATCCTCAATAATATTGATCGAAACCAGGTTTAATCGACCGTTTCAGTGTGTTACCACATTACTACGTGATCCAAACCAGAAAAAAACCCAGGATCTGTCCAACGAGTATGTGAAGTGTGCGAAAGTATGAGTCTGATGAGGGCAAATCCCAGGCCTAACCTAGACCTAACTTGCGTTGTCCTCTAAAATATTGATGGAAACCAGGTTTAATTGACTGTTTCAGTGTTGTACTTCATTACTACGTGATGCAATCCAGAAAAAGCCCAGGATCTAGCCATCAAGTATGAGAAATATGCGAAAGTATGACCCTGATAAGGCAAATCCCAGGCCTAACCTAGGCCTAACATGCGTTATCTTCTAAAATATTGAGCGAAACCAGGTTTAATTGACTGTTTCAGTGTAGTACCACATTACTACGTGATCCAATCCAGAAATAGCCCAGGATCTAGCCATGAAGTATGAGAAATACGCGAAAGTATGAGCCTGATGAGGGCAAATCCTAGACCTAACCCAGACCTAACATACGTTGTCCTCTAAAATATTTATCAAGACCAGGTTTAATTGATTGTTTCAGTGTGGTCCCACATTACTACGTGATCCAAACCAGAAAAAACCCAGGATCCGTTCAACAAGTATGTGAAGAATGCGAAAGTATGAGTCTGATGAGTGAAAATCCCAGACCTAACCTAGACCTAACATGCGTTATCCTCAAATATATTGATCGAAACCTGGTTTAATCGACTGTTCCAGTGTGGTACCACATTACTATGTGATCCAAACCAGAAAATAACACAGGATCTGTTCAACGAGTATGTGAAGAAAGCGAAAGTATGAGTCTGATGAGGGCAATTCCCAGACCTCTCCCAGACCTAACTTGCGATATCCTTTAAAATATTGATCGAAACCAGGTTTAATTGACTGTTTTATAGTGGTACCACACTACTACGGGATCCAAACCAGAAAAAACCCAGGATCTGTTCAACAAGTATGTGAAAAACGCGAAAGTATGAGCCTGATGAGGGCAAATCCCAGACCTATCCCAGACCTAACTTGCGTTGTCCTCTAAAATATTGATGGAAACCAGGTTTAATTGATTGTTTCAGTGTGGTCCCACATTACTACGTGATCCAAACCAGAAAAAACCCAGGATCTGTTCAACATGTATGAGAAATATACGAAAGAATGAGCCTGATGAGAGCAAATCCCAGACCTAACCTAGACCTAACATGAATTATTCTCTAAAATATTGATCGAAACCAGGTTTAATTGACTGTTTCAGTGTGGTCCCACATTACTACGTGATCCAAACCAGAAAAAACCCAGGATCCGTTCAACAAGTATGTGAAGAATGCGAAAGTATGAGTCTGATGAGTGAAAATCCCAGGCCTAACCTAGACCTTACATGCGTTATCCTCTAAAATATTGATCGAAACCTGGTTTAATCGACTGTTTCAGTGTGGTACCACATTACTATGTGATCCAAACCAGAAAATAACCCAGGATCTGTTCAACGAGTATGTGAAGTGTGCGAAAGTATGAGTCTGATGAGGTCAAATCCCAGACCAATCCCAGACTTTACTTGCGTTATCCTCTAAGATATTGATCGAAACCAGGTTTAATCGCCTGTTTCAGTGTGGTACCACATTAGTACGTGATCCAAACCAGAAAAAACCCAAGATCAGTTCAACAAGTATGAGAAGAATGCGAAAGTATGAGTCTGATGAGTGGAAATCCCAGGGCTAACCTAGACCTTACATGCGTTATCCTCTAAAATATTCATCCAAACCAGGTTTAATAGACTGTTTCAGTGTGGTACCACACTACTACGTGATACAAACCAGAAAAAACCCAGGATCTGTTCAACAAGTATGTGAAAAACGGGAAAGTATGAGCCTGATGAGGGTGAATCCCAGACCTATGCCAGACCTAACTTGCGTTATCCTCTAAAATATTGATCGAAACCAGGTTTAATTGACTGTTTCACCATGGTACCACATTACTATGTGATACAATCGAGAAACAGCCCAGGATCAGTTCAACAAGTATGAGAAGAATGCGAAAGTATGAGTCTGATGAGTGCAAATCCCAGGGCTAACCTAGCCCTAACATGCGTTATCCTCTAAAATATTTATCAAGACCAGGTTTAATTGACTGTTTCAGTGTGGTCCCACATTACTACGTGATCCAAACCAGAAAAAACCCAGGATCCGTTCTACAAGTATGTGAAGAATGCGAAAGTATGAGCCTGCTGAGGGCAAATCCTAGACCTAACCCAAGCCTAACATGCGTTATCCTCTAAAATATTTATCAAGACAAGGTTTAATTGATTGTTTCAGTGTGGACCCACATTACTACGTGATCCATACCAGAAAAAACACAGCATCCGTTCAACAAGTATGTGAAGAATGCGAAAGTATGAGTCTGATGAGTGAAAATCCCAGGCCTGACCTAGACCTAACATGCGTTATCTTCTAAAATATTGAGCGAAACCAGGTTTAATTGACTGTTTCAGTGTTGTACTTCATTACTACGTGATGCAATCCAGAAAAAGCCCAGGATCTAGTCATCAAGTATGAGAAATATGCGAAAGTATGAGTCTGATGAGGTCAAATCCCAGACCAATCCCAGACTTAACTTGCGTTATCCTCTAAAATATTAATCGAAACCAGGTTTAATCGACTGTTTCAGTGTGGTACCACATTACTACGTGATCCAAACCAGAAAAAACCCAGGATCAGTTCAACAAGTATGAGAAGAATGCGAAAGTATGAGTCTGATGAGTGCAAATCCCAGGGCTAACCTAGCCCTAACATGCGTTATCCTCTAAAATATTTATCAAGACCAGGTTTAATTGACTGTTTCAGTGTGGTCCCACATTACTACGTGATCCAAACCAGAAAAAACCCAGGATCCGTTCTACAAGTATGTGAAGAATGCGAAAGTATGAGTCTGATGAGTGAGAATCCCAGGCCTAACCTAGACCTAACATGCGTTATCCTCAAAAATATTGATCGAAACCTGGTTTATTCGACTGTTTCAGTGTGGTACCACATTACTATGTGATCCAAACCAGAAAGTAACCCAGGATCTGTTCAACGAGTATGTGAAGTGTACGAAAGTATGACCCTGATGAGGGCAAATCCCAGGCCTAACCTAGACCTAACATGCGTTATCTTCTAAAATATTGAGCGAAACCAGGTTTAATTGACTGTTTCAGTGTTGTACTTCATTACTACGTGATGCAATCCAGAAAAAGCCCAGGATCTAGTCATCAAGTATGAGAAATATGCGAAAGTATGAGTCTGATGAGGGCTAATCCCAGATCTATCCCAGACCTAACTTGCACTATCGTCTAAAATAGTGATCGAAACCAGGTTTAATTGACTGTTTTAGTTGTGGTACCACTTTACTACGTGATCCAAAGCAGAAAAGACACTCGATCAGGTCAACATGCATGTTAAAACTGCGAAAGTATGACCCTGATAAGGCAAATCCCAGGCCTAACCTAGGCCTAACTTGCGTTGTCCTCTAAAATATTGATGGAAACCAGGTTTAATTGACTGTTTCAGTGTTGTACTTCATTACTACGTGATGCAATCCAGAAAAAGCCCAGGATCTAGCCATCAAGTATGAAAAATATGCGAAAGAATGAGCCTGATGAGAGCAAATCCCAGACCTAACCCAGACCTAACATGAATTATTCTCTAAAATATTAATCGAAACCAGGTTTAATTGACTGTTTCAGTGTGGTACCACATTACTACGTTATCCAATCCAGAAATAGCCCAGGATCCAGCCATGAAGTATGAGAAATATGAGAAAGTATGAGCCTGATGAGGGCAAATCCTAGACCTGACCTAGACCTAACATGCGTTATCCTCAATAATATTGATCGAAACCAGGTTTAATCGACTGTTTCAGTGTGTTACCACATTACTACGTGATCCAAACCAGAAAAAAACCCAGGATCTGTCCAACGAGTATGTGAAGTGAGCGAAAGTATGAGTCTGATGAGGGCAAATCCCAGGCCTAACCTAGACCTAACTTGCGTTGTCCTCTAAAATATTGATGGAAACCAGGTTTAATTGACTGTTTCAGTGTTGTACTTCATTACTACGTGATGCAATCCAGAAAAAGCCCAGGATCTAGCCATCAAGTATGAGAAATATGCGAAAGTATGACCCTGATAAGGCAAATCCCAGGCCTAACCTAGGCCTAACATGCGTTATCTTCTAAAATATTGAGCGAAACCAGGTTTAATTGACTGTTTCAGTGTAGTACCACATTACTACGTGATCCAATCCAGAAATAGCCCAGGATCTAGCCATGAAGTATGAGAAATATGCGAAAGTATGAGCCTGATGAGGGCAAATCCTAGACCTAACCCAGACCTAACATACGTTGTCCTCTAAAATATTTATCAAGACCAGGTTTAATTGATTGTTTCAGTGTGGTCCCACATTACTACGTGATCCAAACCAGAAAAAACCCAGGATCCGTTCAACAAGTATGTGAAGAATGCGAAAGTATGAGTCTGATGAGTGAAAATCCCAGACCTAACCTAGACCTAACATGCGTTATCCTCAAATATATTGATCGAAACCTGGTTTAATCGACTGTTCCAGTGTGGTACCACATTACTATGTGATCCAAACCAGAAAATAACACAGGATATGTTCAACGAGTATGTGAAGAAAGCGAAAGTATGAGTCTGATGAGGGCTAATCCCAGACCTATCCCAGACCTAACTTGCGTTATCCTCTAAAATATTTATCCAGACCTGGTTTCATTGAATGTTTCAGTGTGGTACCACATTACTACGTGATCCAAACCAGAAAGAAACCCAGGATCTGATCAACGAGTATGTCAAGTATCCGAAAGTATGAGTCTGATGAGGGCAATTCCCAGACCTCTCCCAGACCTAACTTGCGATATCCTTTAAAATATTGATCGAAACCAGGTTTAATTGACTGTTTTATTGTGGTACCACACTACTACGGGATCCAAACCAGAAAAAACCCAGGATCTGTTCAACAAGTATGTGAAAAACGCGAAAGTATGAGCCTGATGAGGGCAAATCCCAGACCTATCCCAGACCTAACTTGCGTTGTCCTCTAAAATATTGATGGAAACCAGGTTTAATTGATTGTTTCAGTGTGGTCCCACATTACTACGTGATCCAAACCAGAAAAAACCCAGGATCTGTTCAACATGTATGAGAAATATACGAAAGAATGAGCCTGATGAGAGCAAATCCCAGACCTAACCTAGACCTAACATGAATTATTCTCTAAAATATTGATCGAAACCAGGTTTAATTGACTGTTTCAGTGTGGTCCCACATTACTACCTGATCCAAACCAGAAAAAACCCAGGATCCGTTCAACAAGTATGTGAAGAATGCGAAAGTATGAGTCTGATGAGTGAAAATCCCAGGCCTAACCTAGACCTTACATGCGTTATCCTCTAAAATATTGATCGAAACCTGGTTTAATCGACTGTTTCAGTGTGGTACCACATTACTATGTGATCCAAACCAGAAAATAACCCAGGATCTGTTCAACGAGTATGTGAAGTGTGCGAAAGTATGAGTCTGATGAGGTCAAATCCCTGACCAATCCCAGACTTTACTTGCGTTATCCTCTAAGATATTGATCGAAACCAGGTTTAATCGCCTGTTTCAGTGTGGTACCACATTAGTACGTGATCCAAACCAGAAAAAACCCAAGATCAGTTCAACAAGTATGAGAAGAATGCGAAAGTATGAGTCTGATGAGTGGAAATCCCAGGGCTAACCTAGACCTTACATGCGTTATCCTCTAAAATATTCATCCAAACCAGGTTTAATAGACTGTTTCAGTGTGGTACCACACTACTACGTGATACAAACCAGAAAAAACCCAGGATCTGTTAAACAAGTATGTGAAAAACGCGAAAGTATGAGCCTGATGAGGGCGAATCCCAGACCTATGCCAGACCTAACTTTCGTTATCCTCTAAAATATTGATCGAAACCAGGTTTAATTGACTGTTTCACCATGGTACCACATTACTATGTGATACAATCCAGAAACAGCCCAGGATCTAGCCATGAAGTATGAGAGATATGCGAAAGTATGAGCCTGCTGAGGGCAAATCCTAGACCTAACCCAAGCCTAACATGCGTTATCCTCTAAAATATTTATCAAGACAAGGTTTAATTGATTGTTTCAGTGTGGACCCACATTACTACGTGATCCATACCAGAAAAAACACAGCATCCGTTCAACAAGTATGTGAAGAATGCGAAAGTATGAGTCTGATGAGTGAAAATCCCAGGCCTGACCTAGACCTAACATGCGTTATCTTCTAAAATATTGAGCGAAACCAGGTTTAATTGACTGTTTCAGTGTTGTACTTCATTACTACGTGATGCAATCCAGAAAAAGCCCAGGATCTAGTCATCAAGTATGAGAAATATGCGAAAGTATGAGTCTTATGAGGTCAAATCCCAGACCAATCCCAGACTTAACTTGCGTTATCCTCTAAAATATTAATCGAAACCAGGTTTAATCGACTGTTTCAGTGTGGTACCACATTACTACGTGATCCAAACCAGAAAAAACCCAGGATCAGTTCAACAAGTATGAGAAGAATGCGAAAGTATGAGTCTGATGAGTGCAAATCCCAGGGCTAACCTAGCCCTAACATGCGTTATCCTCTAAAATATTTATCAAGACCAGGTTTAATTGACTGTTTCAGTGTGGTCCCACATTACTACCCGATCCAAACCAGAAAAAACCCAGGATCCGTTCTACAAGTATGTGAAGAATGCGAAAGTATGAGTCTGATGAGTGAGAATCCCAGGCCTAACCTAGACCTAACATGCGTTATCCTCAAAAATATTGATCGAAACCTGGTTTATTCGACTGTTTCAGTGTGGTACCACATTACTATGTGATCCAAACCAGAAAGTAACCCAGGATCTGTTCAACGAGTATGTGAAGTGTACGAAAGTATGACCCTGATGAGGGCAAATCCCAGGCCTAACCTAGACCTAACATGCGTTATCTTCTAAAATATTGAGCGAAACCAGGTTTAATTGACTGTTTCAGTGTTGTACTTCATTACTACGTGATGCAATCCAGAAAAAGCCCAGGATCTAGTCATCAAGTATGAGAAATATGCGAAAGTATGAGTCTGATGAGGGCTAATCCCAGATCTATCCCAGACCTAACTTGCACTATCGTCTAAAATAGTGATCGAAACCAGGTTTAATTGACTGTTTTAGTTGTGGTACCACTTTACTACGTGATCCAAAGCAGAAAAAACACTCGATCAGGTCAACATGCATGTTAAAACTGCGAAAGTATGACCCTGATAAGGCAAATCCCAGGCCTAACCTAGGCCTAACATGCGTTATCTTCTAAAATATTGAGCGAAACCAGGTTTAATTGACTGTTTCAGTGTAGTACCACATTACTACGTGATCCAATCCAGAAATAGCCCAGGATCTAGCCATGAAGTATGAGAAATATGCGAAAGTATGAGCCTGATGAGGGCAAATCCTAGACCTAACCCAGACCTAACATACGTTGTCCTCTAAAATATTTATCAAGACCAGGTTTAATTGATTGTTTCAGTGTGGTACCACATTACTATGTGATCCAAACCAGAAAATAACACAGGATCTGTTCAACGAGTATGTGAAGAAAGCGAAAGTATGAGTCTGATGAGGGCTAATCCCAGACCTATCCCAGACCTAACTTGCGTTATCCTCTAAAATATTTATCCAGACCTGGTTTCATAGAATGTTTCAGTGTGGTACCACATTACTACGTGATCCAAACCAGAAAGAAACCCAGGATCTGATCAACGAGTATGTCAAGTGTCCGAAAGTATGAGTCTGATGAGGGCAATTCCCAGACCTCTCCCAGACCTAACTTGCGATATCCTTTAAAATATTGATCGAAACCAGGTTTAATTGACTGTTTTATTGTGGTACCACACTACTACGGGATCCAAACCAGAAAAAACCCAGGATCTGTTCAACAAGTATGTGAAAAACGCGAAAGTATGAGCCTGATGAGGGCAAATCCCAGACCTATCCCAGACCTAACTTGCGTTGTCCTCTAAAATATTGATGGAAACCAGGTTTAATTGATTGTTTCAGTGTGGTCCCACATTACTACGTGATCCAATCCAGAAAAAACCCAGGATCAGTTCAACAAGTATGAGAAGAATGCGAAAGTATGAGTCTGATGAGTGCAAATCCCAGGGCTAACCTAGCCCTAACATGCGTTATCCTCTAAAATATTTATCAAGACCAGGTTTAATTGACTGTTTCAGTGTGGTCCCACATTACTACGTGATCCAAACCAGAAAAAACCCAGGATCCGTTCTACAAGTATGTGAAGAATGCGAAAGTATGAGTCTGATGAGTGAGAATCCCAGGCCTAACCTAGACCTAACATGCGTTATCCTCAAAAATATTGATCGAAACCTGGTTTATTCGACTGTTTCAGTGTGGTACCACATTACTATGTGATCCAAACCAGAAAGTAACCCAGGATCTGTTCAACGAGTATGTGAAGTGTACGAAAGTATGACCCTGATGAGGGCAAATCCCAGGCCTAACCTAGACCTAACATGCGTTATCTTCTAAAATATTGAGCGAAACCAGGTTTAATTGACTGTTTCAGTGTTGTACTTCATTACTACGTGATGCAATCCAGAAAAAGCCCAGGATCTAGTCATCAAGTATGAGAAATATGCGAAAGTATGAGTCTGATGAGGGCTAATCCCAGATCTATCCCAGACCTAACTTGCACTATCGTCTAAAATAGTGATCGAAACCAGGTTTAATTGACTGTTTTAGTTGTGGTACCACTTTACTACGTGATCCAAAGCAGAAAAGACACTCGATCAGGTCAACATGCATGTTAAAACTGCGAAAGTATGACCCTGATAAGGCAAATCCCAGGCCTAACCTAGGCCTAACTTGCGTTGTCCTCTAAAATATTGATGGAAACCAGGTTTAATTGACTGTTTCAGTGTTGTACTTCATTACTACGTGATGCAATCCAGAAAAAGCCCAGGATCTAGCCATCAAGTATGAAAAATATGCGAAAGAATGAGCCTGATGAGAGCAAATCCCAGACCTAACCCAGACCTAACATGAATTATTCTCTAAAATATTAATCGAAACCAGGTTTAATTGACTGTTTCAGTGTGGTACCACATTACTACGTTATCCAATCCAGAAATAGCCCAGGATCCAGCCATGAAGTATGAGAAATATGAGAAAGTATGAGCCTGATGAGGGCAAATCCTAGACCTGACCTAGACCTAACATGCGTTATCCTCAATAATATTGATCGAAACCTGGTTTAATCGACTGTTCCAGTGTGGTACCACATTACTATGTGATCCAAACCAGAAAATAACACAGGATCTGTTCAACGAGTATGTGAAGAAAGCGAAAGTATGAGTCTGATGAGGGCTAATCCCAGACCTATCCCAGACCTAACTTGCGTTATCCTCTAAAATATTTATCCAGACCTGGTTTCATAGAATGTTTCAGTGTGGTACCACATTACTACGTGATCCAAACCAGAAAGAAACCCAGGATCTGATCAACGAGTATGTCAAGTGTCCGAAAGTATGAGTCTGATGAGGGCAATTCCCAGACCTCTCCCAGACCTAACTTGCGATATCCTTTAAAATATTGATCGAAACCAGGTTTAATTGACTGTTTTATTGTGGTACCACACTACTACGGGATCCAAACCAGAAAAAACCCAGGATCTGTTCAACAAGTATGTGAAAAACGCGAAAGTATGAGCCTGATGAGGGCAAATCCCAGACCTATCCCAGACCTAACTTGCGTTGTCCTCTAAAATACTGATGGAAACCAGGTTTAATTGATTGTTTCAGTGTGGTCCCACATTACTACGTGATCCAAACCAGAAAAAACCCAGGATCTGTTCAACATGTATGAGAAATATACGAAAGAATGAGCCTGATGAGAGCAAATCCCAGACCTAACCTAGACCTAACATGAATTATTCTCTAAAATACTGATCGAAACCAGGTTTAATTGACTGTTTCAGTGTGGTCCCACATTACTACGTGATCCAAACCAGAAAAAACCCAGGAACCGTTCAACAAGTATGTGAAGAATGCGAAAGTATGAGTCTGATGAGTGAAAATCCCAGGCCTAACCTAGACCTAACATGCGTTATCCTCTAAAATATTGATCGAAACCTGGTTTAATCGACTGTTTCAGTGTGGTACCACATTACTATGTGATCCAAACCAGAAAATAACCCAGGATCTGTTCAACGAGTATGTGAAGTGTGCGAAAGTATGAGTCTGATGAGGTCAAATCCCAGACCAATCCCAGACTTTACTTGCGTTATCCTCTAAGATATTGATCGAAACCAGGTTTAATCGTCTGTTTCAGTGTGGTACCACATTACTACGTGATCCAAACCAGAAAAAACCCAAGATCAGTTCAACAAGTATGAGAAGAATGCGAAAGTATGAGTCTGATGAGTGGAAATCCCAGGGCTAACCTAGACCTTACATGCGTTATCCTCTAAAATATTCATCGAAACCAGGTTTAATAGACTGTTTCAGTGTGGTACCACACTACTACGTGATACAAACCAGAAAAAACCCAGGATCTGTTCAACAAGTATGTGAATAACGCGAAAGTATGAGCCTGATGAGGGCGAATCCCAGACCTATGCCAGACCGAACTTGCGTTATCCTCTAAAATATTGATCGAAACCAGGTTTAATTGACTGTTTCAGCATGGTACCACATTACTATGTGATACAATCCAGAAACAGCCCAGGATCTAGCCATGAAGTATGAGAGATATGCGAAAGTATGAGCCTGCTGAGGGCAAATCCTAGACCTAACCCAAGCCTAACATGCGTTATGCTCTAAAATATTTATCAGGACAAGGTTTAATTGATTGTTTCAGTGTGGACCCACATTACTACGTGATCCATACCAGAAAAAACACAGCATCCGTTCAACAAGTATGTGAAGAATGCGAAAGTATGAGTCTGATGAGTGAAAATCCCAGGCCTGACCTAGACCTAACATGCGTTATCTTCTAAAATATTGAGCGAAACCAGGTTTAATTGACTGTTTCAGTGTTGTACTTCATTACTACGTGATGCAATCCAGAAAAAGCCCAGGATCTAGTCATCAAGTATGAGAAATATGCGAAAGTATGAGTCTGATGAGGTCAAATCCCAGACCAATCCCAGACTTAACTTGCGTTATCCTCTAAAATATTAATCGAAACCTGGTTTATTCGACTGTTTCAGTGTGGTACCACATTACTATGTGATCCAAACCAGAAAGTAACCCAGGATCTGTTCAACGAGTATGTGAAGTGTACGAAAGTATGACCCTGATGAGGGCAAATCCCAGGCCTAACCTAGACCTAACATGCGTTATCTTCTAAAATATTGAGCGAAACCAGGTTTAATTGACTGTTTCAGTGTGGTACCACATTACTATGTGATCCAAACCAGAAAATAACCCAGGATCTGTTCAACGAGTATGTGAAGTGTGCGAAAGTATGAGTCTGATGAGGTCAAATCCCAGAACAATCCCAGACTTAACTTGCGTTATCCTCTAAGATATTGATCGAAACCAGGTTTAGTCGACTGATTCCGTGTGGTACCACACTACTACGTGATACAAACCAGAAAAAACCCAGGATCTGTTCAACAAGTATGTGAAAAACGCGAAAGTATGAGCCTGATGAGGGCGAATCCCAGACCTATGCCAGACCTAACTTGCGTTATCCTCTAAAATATTGATCGAAACCAGGTTTAATTGACTGTTTCGGCATGGTACCACATTACTACGTGATACAATCCAGAAACAGCCCAGGATCTAGTCATCAAGTATGAGAAATATGCGAAAGTATGAGTCTGATGAGGGCTAATCCCAGACCTATCCCAGACCTAACTTGCACTATCGTCTAAAATAGTGATCGAAACCAGGTTTAATTGACCGTTTTAGTTGTGGTACCACTTTACTACGTGATCCAAAGCAGAAAAAACACTCGATCAGGTCAACATGCATGTTAAAACTGCGAAAGTATGACCCTGATAAGGCAAATCCCAGGCCTAACCTAGGCCTAACATGCGTTATCTTCTAAAATATTGAGCGAAACCAGGTTTAATTGACTGTTTCAGTGTAGTACCACATTACTACGTGATCCAATCCAGAAATAGCCCAGGATCTAGCCATGAAGTATGAGAAATATGCGAAAGTATGAGCCTGATGAGGGCAAATCCTAGACCTAACCCAGACCTAACATACGTTGTCCTCTAAAATATTTATCAAGACCAGGTTTAATTGATTGTTTCAGTGTGGTCCCACATTACTACGTGATCCAAACCAGAAAAAACCCAGGAACCGTTCAACAAGTATGTGAAGAATGCGAAAGTATGAGTCTGATGAGTGAAAATCTCGGGGCTAACCTAGACCTAACATGCGTTATCCTCTAAAATATTGATGCAAACCAGGTTTAATGGACTGTTTCAGTGTGGTACCACTTTACTACGTGATCCAAAGCAGAAAAAACCCTCGATCAGGTGAACATGTATGTTAAAACTGCAAAAGTATGATCCTGATGAGGGCAAATCCCAGGCCTAACCTAGACCTAACTTGCGTTGTCCTCTAAAATATTGATGGAAACCAGGTTTAATTGACTGTTTCAGTGTTGTACTTCATTACTACGTGATGCAATCCAGAAAAAGCCCAGGATCTAGCCATCAAGTATGAAAAATATGCGAAAGAATGAGCCTGATGAGAGCAAATCCCAGACCTAACCCAGACCTAACATGAATTGTTCTCTAAAATATTAATCGAAACCAGGTTTAATTGACTGTTTCAGTGTGGTACCACATTACTACGTTATCCAATCCAGAAATAGCCCAGGATCCAGCCATGAAGTATGAGAAATATGAGAAAGTATGAGTCTGATGAGGGCAAATCCCAGGCCTAACCTAGACCTAACTTGCGTTGTCCTCTAAAATATTGATCGAAACCAGGTTTAATTGACTGTTTCAGTGTTGTACTTCATTACTACGTGATGCAATCCAGAAAAAGCCCAGGATCTAGCCATCAAGTATGAGAAATATGCGAAAGTATGACCCTGATAAGGCAAATCCCAGGCCTAACCTAGGCCTAACATGCGTTATCTTCTAAAATATTGAGCGAAACCAGGTTTAATTGACTGTTTCAGTGAGGTACCACATTACTACGTGATCCAATCCAGAAATAGCCCAGGATCTAGCCATGAAGTATGAGAAATATGCGAAAGTATGAGCCTGATGAGGGCAAATCCTAGACCTAACCCAGACCTAACTTGCGTTATCCTCTAAAATATTTATCCAGACCTGGTTTCATTGAATGTTTCAGTGTGGTACCACATTACTACGTGATCCAAACCAGAAAAAAACCCAGGATCTGATCAACGAGTATGTCAAGTGTCCGAAAGTATGAGTCTGATGAGGGCAAATCCCAGACCTATCCCAGACCTAACTTGCGATATCCTCTAAAATATTGATCGAAACCAGGTTTAATTGACTGTTTTATTGTGGTACCACACTACTACGGGATCCAAACCAGAAAAAACCCAGGATCTGTTCAACAAGTATGTGAAAAACGCGAAAGTATGAGTCTGATGAGGTCAAATCCCAGACCAATCCCAGACTTAACTTGCGTTATCCTCTAAAATATTGATCGAAACCAGGTTTAATCGACTGTTTCAGTGTGGTACCACATTACTACGTGATCCAAACCAGAAAAAACCCAGGATCAGTTCAACAAGTATGAGAAGGATGCGAAAGTATGAGTCTGATGAGTGCAAATCCCAGGACTAACCTAGCCCTAACATGCGTTATCCTCTAAAATATTGATCAAGACCAGGTTTAATTGACTGTTTCAGTGTGGTCCCACATTACTACGTGATCCAAACCAGAAAAAACCCAGGATCCGTTCTACAAGTATGTGAAGAATGCGAAAGTATGAGTCTGATGAGTGAGAATCCCAGGCCTAACCTAGACCTAACATGCGTTATCCTCAAAAATATTGATCGAAACCTGGTTTAATCGACTGTTTCAGTGTGGTACCACATTACTATGTGATCCAAACCAGAAAGTAACCCAGGATCTGTTCAACGAGTATGTGAAGTGTACGAAAGTATGAGTCTGATGAGGTCAAATCCCAGACCAATCCCAGACTTAACTTGCGTTATCCTCTAAAATATTGATCGAAACCAGGTTTAATCGACTGTTCAGTGTGGTACCACATTACTACGTGATCCAAACCAGAAAAAACCCAGGATCAGTTCAACAAGTATGAGAAGAATGCGAAAGTATGAGTCTGATGAGTGCAAATCCCAGGGCTAACCTAGCCCTAACATGCGTTGTCCTCTAAAATATTGATCCAAACCAGGTTTAATGGACTGTTTCAGTGTGGTACCACACTACTACGTGATACAAACCAGAAAAAACCCAGGATCTGTTCAACAAGTATGTGAAAAACGCGAAAGTATGAGCCTGATGAGGGCGAATCCAAGACCTATGCCAGACCTAACTTGCGTTATCCTCTAAAATATTGATCGAAACCAGGTTTAATTGACTGTTTCAGCGTGGTACCACAGTACTACGTGATACAATCCAGAAACAGCCCAGGATCTAGCCATGAAGTATGAGAAATATGCGAAAGTATGACCCTGATGATGGCAAATCCCAGGACTACCCTAGACCTAACTTGCGTTATCCTCTAAAATATTGATGGAAACCAGGTTTAATTGATTGTTTCAGTGTGGTCCCACATTACTACGTGATCCAAACCAGAAAAAACCCAGGATCTGTTCAACATGTATGAGAAATATACGAAAGAATGAGCCTGATGAGACCAAATCCCAGACCTAACCTAGACCTAACATGAATTATTCTCTAAAATATTGATCGAAACCAGGTTTAATCGACTGCTTCAGTGTGGTACCACATTACTATGTGATCCAAACCAGAAAGTAACCCAGGATCTGTTCAACGAGTATGTGAAGTGTGCGAAAGTATGAGTCTGATGAGGTCAAATCCCAGACCTATCCCAGACCTAACTTGCGTTGTCCTCTAAGATATTGATGGAAACCAGGATTAATTGACTGTTTCAGTGTTGTACTTCATTACTACGTGATGCAATCCAGAAAAATCCCAGGATCTAGCCATCAAGTATGAGAAATATGCGAAAGAACGAGCCTGATGAGAGCAAATCCAAACCTAACCTAGACCTAACATGAATTATTCTCTAAAATATTGATCGAAACCAGGTTTAATCGACTGTTTCAGTGTGGTACCACATTGCTATGTGATCCAAACCAGAGAATAACCCAGGATCTGTTCAACGAGTATGTGAAGTGCGCGAAAGTATGAGCCTGATGAGGTCAAATCCCAGACCTATCCCAAACCTAACTATGCGTTATCCTCTAAAATATTGATCATAACCAGGTTTAATCGACTGTTTCAGTGTGGTACCACATTACTACGTGATCCAAACCAGAAAAAACCCAGGATCCGTTCAACAAGTATGTGAAGAATGGGAAAGCATGAGTCTGATGAGTGAAAATCCCAGGCCTAACCTAGACCTAACATGCGTTATCCTCAAAAATATTGATCGAAACCTGGTTTAATCGACTGTTTCAGTGTGGTACCACATTACTATGTGATCCAAACCGGAAAATAACCCAGGATCTGTTCAACGAGTATGTGAAGTGTGCGAAAGTATGAGTCTGATGAGGTCAAATCCCAGACCAATCCCAGACTTAACTTGCGTTATCCTCTAAAATATTGATCGAAACCAGGTTTAATCGACTGTTTCAGTGTGGTACCACATTACTACGTGATCCAAACCAGAAAAAACCCAGGATCAGTTCAACAAGTATGAGAAGGATGCGAAAGTATGAGTCTGATGAGTGCAAATCCCAGGACTAACCTAGCCCTAACATGCGTTATCCTCTAAAATATTGATCAAGACCAGGTTTAATTGACTGTTTCAGTGTGGTCCCACATTACTACGTGATCCAAACCAGAAAAAACCCAGGATCCGTTCTACAAGTATGTGAAGAATGCGAAAGTATGAGTCTGATGAGTGAGAATCCCAGGCCTAACCTAGACCTAACATGCGTTATCCTCAAAAATATTGATCGAAACCTGGTTTAATCGACTGTTTCAGTGTGGTACCACATTACTATGTGATCCAAACCAGAAAGTAACCCAGGATCTGTTCAACGAGTATGTGAAGTGTACGAAAGTATGAGTCTGATGAGGTCAAATCCCAGACCAATCCCAGACTTAACTTGCGTTATCCTCTAAAATATTGATCGAAACCAGGTTTAATCGACTGTTCAGTGTGGTACCACATTACTACGTGATCCAAACCAGCAAAACCCAGTTTCAGTTCAACAAGTATGTGAAGAATGCGAAAGTATGAGTCTGATGAGTGAAAATCCCAGGCCTAACCTAGACCTAACATGCGTTGTCCTCAAAAATAGTGATCGAAACCTGGCTTTATCGACTGTTTCAGTGTGGTACCACATTACTATGTGATCCAAACCAGAAAATAACCCAGGATCTGTTCAACGAGTATGTGAAGTGTGCGAAAGTATGAGTCTGGTGAGGGCAAATCCCAGACCTATCCCAGACCTAACTTGCGTTGTCCTCTAAGATATTGATGGAAACCAGGTTTAATTGACTGTTTCAGTGTTGTACTTCATTACTACGTGATGCAATCCAGAAAAAGCCCAGGATCTAGCCATCAAGTATGAGAAATATCCGAAAGAACGTGCCTGATTAGAGCAAATCCCAGACCTAACCTAGACCTAACATGAATTATTCTCTAAAATATTGATCGCAACCAGGTTTAATCGACTGTTTCAGTGTGGTACCACATTACTATGTGATCCAAACCAGAAAATAACCCAGGATCTGTTCAACGAGTATGTGAAGTGTGCGAAAGTATGAGTCTGATGAGGTCAAATCCCAGACCTATCCCAAACCTAACTATGCGTTATCCTCTAAAATATTGATCATAACCAGGTTTAATCGACTGTTTCAGTGTGGTACCACATTACTACGTGATCCAAACCAGAAAAAACCCAGGATCCGTTCAACAAGTATGTGAAGAATGCGAAAGTATAAGTCTGATGAGTGAAAATACCAGACCTAACCTAGACCTAACATGCGTTATCCTCAAATATATTGATCGAAACCTGGTTTAATCGACTGTTTCAGTGTGGTACCACATTACTATGTGATCCAAACCAGAAAATAACCCAGGATCTGTTCAACGAGTATGTGAAGTGTGCGAAAGTATGAGTCTGATGAGGTCAAATCCCAGAACAATCCCAGACTTAACTTGCGTTATCCTCTAAGATATTGATCGAAACCAGGTTTAGTCGACTGATTCCGTGTGGTACCACATTACTACGTGATCCAATCCAGAAAAACCCCAAGATCGGTTCAACATGTATGAGAAGAATGCGAAAGTATGAGTCTGATGAGTGAAAATCCCAGGCCTGACCTAGACCTAACATGCGTTATCTTCTAAAATATTGAGCGAAACCAGGTTTAATTGACTGTTTCAGTGTTGTACTTCATTACTACGTGATGCAATCCAGAAAAAGCCCAGGATCTAGTCATCAAGTATGAGAAATATGCGAAAGTATGAGTCTGATGAGGGCTAATCCCAGACCTATCCCAGACCTAACTTGCACTATCGTCTAAAATGGTGATCGAAACCAGGTTTAATTGACCGTTTTAGTTGTGGTACCACTTTACTACGTGATCCAAAGCAGAAAAAACACTCGATCAGGTCAACATGCATGTTAAAACTGCGAAAGTATGACCCTGATAAGGCAAATCCCAGGCCTAACCTAGGCCTAACATGCGTTATCTTCTAAAATATTGAGCGAAACCAGGTTTAATTGACTGTTTCAGTGTAGTACCACATTACTACGTGATCCAATCCAGAAATAGCCCAGGATCTAGCCATGAAGTATGAGAAATATGCGAAAGTATGAGCCTGATGAGGGCAAATCCTAGACCTAACCCAGACCTAACATACGTTGTCCTCTAAAATATTTATCAAGACCAGGTTTAATTGATTGTTTCAGTGTGGTCCCACATTACTACGTGATCCAAACCAGAAAAAACCCAGGAACCGTTCAACAAGTATGTGAAGAATGCGAAAGTATGAGTCTGATGAGTGAAAATCTCGGGGCTAACCTAGACCTAACATGCGTTATCCTCTAAAATATTGATGCAAACCAGGTTTAATGGACTGTTTCAGTGTGGTACCACTTTACTACGTGATCCAAAGCAGAAAAAACCCTCGATCAGGTGAACATGTATGTTAAAACTGCAAAAGTATGATCCTGATGAGGGCAAATCCCAGGCCTAACCTAGACCTAACTTGCGTTGTCCTCTAAAATATTGATGGAAACCAGGTTTAATTGACTGTTTCAGTGTTGTACTTCATTACTACGTGATGCAAGCCAGAAAAAGCCCAGGATCTAGCCATCAAGTATGAAAAATATGCGAAAGAATGAGCCTGATGAGAGCAAATCCCAGACCTAACCCAGACCTAACATGAATTGTTCTCTAAAATATTAATCGAAACCAGGTTTAATTGACTGTTTCAGTGTGGTACCACATTACTACGTTATCCAATCCAGAAATAGCCCAGGATCTAGCCATGAAGTATGAGAAATATGAGAAAGTATGAGTCTGATGAGGGCAAATCCCAGGCCTAACCTAGACCTAACTTGCGTTGTCCTCTAAAATATTGATCGAAACCAGGTTTAATTGACTGTTTCAGTGTTGTACTTCATTACTACGTGATGCAATCCAGAAAAAGCCCAGGATCTAGCCATCAAGTATGAGAAATATGCGAAAGTATGACCCTGATAAGGCAAATCCCAGGCCTAACCTAGGCCTAACATGCGTTATCTTCTAAAATATTGAGCGAAACCAGGTTTAATTGACTGTTTCAGTGAGGTACCACATTACTACGTGATCCAATCCAGAAATAGCCCAGGATCTAGCCATGAAGTATGAGAAATATGCGAAAGTATGAGCCTGATGAGGGCAAATCCTAGACCTAACCCAGACCTAACTTGCGTTATCCTCTAAAATATTTATCCAGACCTGGTTTCATTGAATGTTTCAGTGTGGTACCACATTACTACGTGATCCAAACCAGAAAAAAACCCAGGATCTGATCAACGAGTATGTCAAGTGTCCGAAAGTATGAGTCTGATGAGGGCAAATCCCAGACCTATCCCAGACCTAACTTGCGATATCCTCTAAAATATTGATCGAAACCAGGTTTAATTGACTGTTTTATTGTGGTACCACACTACTACGGGATCCAAACCAGAAAAAACCCAGGATCTGTTCAACAAGTATGTGAAAAACGCGAAAGTATGAGTCTGATGAGGTCAAATCCCAGACCAATCCCAGACTTAACTTGCGTTATCCTCTAAAATATTGATCGAAACCAGGTTTAGTCGACTGATTCCGTGTGGTACCACACTACTACGTGATACAAACCAGAAAAAACCCAGGATCTGTTCAACAAGTATGTGAAAAACGCGAAAGTATGAGCCTGATGAGGGCGAATCCCAGACCTATGCCAGACCTAACTTGCGTTATCCTCTAAAATATTGATCGAAACCAGGTTTAATTGACTGTTTCGGCATGGTACCACATTACTACGTGATACAATCCAGAAACAGCCCAGGATCTAGTCATCAAGTATGAGAAATATGCGAAAGTATGAGTCTGATGAGGGCTAATCCCAGACCTATCCCAGACCTAACTTGCACTATCGTCTAAAATAGTGATCGAAACCAGGTTTAATTGACCGTTTTAGTTGTGGTACCACTTTACTACGTGATCCAAAGCAGAAAAAACACTCGATCAGGTCAACATGCATGTTAAAACTGCGAAAGTATGACCCTGATAAGGCAAATCCCAGGCCTAACCTAGGCCTAACATGCGTTATCTTCTAAAATATTGAGCGAAACCAGGTTTAATTGACTGTTTCAGTGTAGTACCACATTACTACGTGATCCAATCCAGAAATAGCCCAGGATCTAGCCATGAAGTATGAGAAATATGCGAAAGTATGAGCCTGATGAGGGCAAATCCTAGACCTAACCCAGACCTAACATACGTTGTCCTCTAAAATATTTATCAAGACCAGGTTTAATTGATTGTTTCAGTGTGGTCCCACATTACTACGTGATCCAAACCAGAAAAAACCCAGGAACCGTTCAACAAGTATGTGAAGAATGCGAAAGTATGAGTCTGATGAGTGAAAATCTCGGGGCTAACCTAGACCTAACATGCGTTATCCTCTAAAATATTGATGCAAACCAGGTTTAATGGACTGTTTCAGTGTGGTACCACTTTACTACGTGATCCAAAGCAGAAAAAACCCTCGATCAGGTGAACATGTATGTTAAAACTGCAAAAGTATGATCCTGATGAGGGCAAATCCCAGGCCTAACCTAGACCTAACTTGCGTTGTCCTCTAAAATATTGATGGAAACCAGGTTTAATTGACTGTTTCAGTGTTGTACTTCATTACTACGTGATGCAATCCAGAAAAAGCCCAGGATCTAGCCATCAAGTATGAAAAATATGCGAAAGAATGAGCCTGATGAGAGCAAATCCCAGACCTAACCCAGACCTAACATGAATTGTTCTCTAAAATATTAATCGAAACCAGGTTTAATTGACTGTTTCAGTGTGGTACCACATTACTACGTTATCCAATCCAGAAATAGCCCAGGATCCAGCCATGAAGTATGAGAAATATGAGAAAGTATGAGTCTGATGAGGGCAAATCCCAGGCCTAACCTAGACCTAACTTGCGTTGTCCTCTAAAATATTGATCGAAACCAGGTTTAATTGACTGTTTCAGTGTTGTACTTCATTACTACGTGATGCAATCCAGAAAAAGCCCAGGATCTAGCCATCAAGTATGAGAAATATGCGAAAGTATGACCCTGATAAGGCAAATCCCAGGCCTAACCTAGGCCTAACATGCGTTATCTTCTAAAATATTGAGCGAAACCAGGTTTAATTGACTGTTTCAGTGAGGTACCACATTACTACGTGATCCAATCCAGAAATAGCCCAGGATCTAGCCATGAAGTATGAGAAATATGCGAAAGTATGAGCCTGATGAGGGCAAATCCTAGACCTAACCCAGACCTAACTTGCGTTATCCTCTAAAATATTTATCCAGACCTGGTTTCATTGAATGTTTCAGTGTGGTACCACATTACTACGTGATCCAAACCAGAAAAAAACCCAGGATCTGATCAACGAGTATGTCAAGTGTCCGAAAGTATGAGTCTGATGAGGGCAAATCCCAGACCTATCCCAGACCTAACTTGCGATATCCTCTAAAATATTGATCGAAACCAGGTTTAATTGACTGTTTTATTGTGGTACCACACTACTACGGGATCCAAACCAGAAAAAACCCAGGATCTGTTCAACAAGTATGTGAAAAACGCGAAAGTATGAGTCTGATGAGGTCAAATCCCAGACCAATCCCAGACTTAACTTGCGTTATCCTCTAAAATATTGATCGAAACCAGGTTTAATCGACTGTTTCAGTGTGGTACCACATTACTACGTGATCCAAACCAGAAAAAACCCAGGATCAGTTCAACAAGTATGAGAAGGATGCGAAAGTATGAGTCTGATGAGTGCAAATCCCAGGACTAACCTAGCCCTAACATGCGTTATCCTCTAAAATATTGATCAAGACCAGGTTTAATTGACTGTTTCAGTGTGGTCCCACATTACTACGTGATCCAAACCAGAAAAAACCCAGGATCCGTTCTACAAGTATGTGAAGAATGCGAAAGTATGAGTCTGATGAGTGAGAATCCCAGGCCTAACCTAGACCTAACATGCGTTATCCTCAAAAATATTGATCGAAACCTGGTTTAATCGACTGTTTCAGTGTGGTACCACATTACTATGTGATCCAAACCAGAAAGTAACCCAGGATCTGTTCAACGAGTATGTGAAGTGTACGAAAGTATGAGTCTGATGAGGTCAAATCCCAGACCAATCCCAGACTTAACTTGCGTTATCCTCTAAAATATTGATCGAAACCAGGTTTAATCGACTGTTCAGTGTGGTACCACATTACTACGTGATCCAAACCAGAAAAAACCCAGGATCAGTTCAACAAGTATGAGAAGAATGCGAAAGTATGAGTCTGATGAGTGCAAATCCCAGGGCTAACCTAGCCCTAACATGCGTTGTCCTCTAAAATATTGATCCAAACCAGGTTTAATGGACTGTTTCAGTGTGGTACCACACTACTACGTGATACAAACCAGAAAAAACCCAGGATCTGTTCAACAAGTATGTGAAAAACGCGAAAGTATGAGCCTGATGAGGGCGAATCCAAGACCTATGCCAGACCTAACTTGCGTTATCCTCTAAAATATTGATCGAAACCAGGTTTAATTGACTGTTTCAGCGTGGTACCACAGTACTACGTGATACAATCCAGAAACAGCCCAGGATCTAGCCATGAAGTATGAGAAATATGCGAAAGTATGACCCTGATGATGGCAAATCCCAGGACTACCCTAGACCTAACTTGCGTTATCCTCTAAAATATTGATGGAAACCAGGTTTAATTGATTGTTTCAGTGTGGTCCCACATTACTACGTGATCCAAACCAGAAAAAACCCAGGATCTGTTCAACATGTATGAGAAATATACGAAAGAATGAGCCTGATGAGACCAAATCCCAGACCTAACCTAGACCTAACATGAATTATTCTCTAAAATATTGATCGAAACCAGGTTTAATCGACTGCTTCAGTGTGGTACCACATTACTATGTGATCCAAACCAGAAAGTAACCCAGGATCTGTTCAACGAGTATGTGAAGTGTGCGAAAGTATGAGTCTGATGAGGTCAAATCCCAGACCTATCCCAGACCTAACTTGCGTTGTCCTCTAAGATATTGATGGAAACCAGGATTAATTGACTGTTTCAGTGTTGTACTTCATTACTACGTGATGCAATCCAGAAAAATCCCAGGATCTAGCCATCAAGTATGAGAAATATGCGAAAGAACGAGCCTGATGAGAGCAAATCCAAACCTAACCTAGACCTAACATGAATTATTCTCTAAAATATTGATCGAAACCAGGTTTAATCGACTGTTTCAGTGTGGTACCACATTGCTATGTGATCCAAACCAGAGAATAACCCAGGATCTGTTCAACGAGTATGTGAAGTGCGCGAAAGTATGAGCCTGATGAGGTCAAATCCCAGACCTATCCCAAACCTAACTATGCGTTATCCTCTAAAATATTGATCATAACCAGGTTTAATCGACTGTTTCAGTGTGGTACCACATTACTACGTGATCCAAACCAGAAAAAACCCAGGATCCGTTCAACAAGTATGTGAAGAATGGGAAAGCATGAGTCTGATGAGTGAAAATCCCAGGCCTAACCTAGACCTAACATGCGTTATCCTCAAAAATATTGATCGAAACCTGGTTTAATCGACTGTTTCAGTGTGGTACCACATTACTATGTGATCCAAACCGGAAAATAACCCAGGATCTGTTCAACGAGTATGTGAAGTGTGCGAAAGTATGAGTCTGATGAGGTCAAATCCCAGACCAATCCCAGACTTAACTTGCGTTATCCTCTAAAATATTGATCGAAACCAGGTTTAATCGACTGTTTCAGTGTGGTACCACATTACTACGTGATCCAAACCAGAAAAAACCCAGGATCAGTTCAACAAGTATGAGAAGGATGCGAAAGTATGAGTCTGATGAGTGCAAATCCCAGGACTAACCTAGCCCTAACATGCGTTATCCTCTAAAATATTGATCAAGACCAGGTTTAATTGACTGTTTCAGTGTGGTCCCACATTACTACGTGATCCAAACCAGAAAAAACCCAGGATCCGTTCTACAAGTATGTGAAGAATGCGAAAGTATGAGTCTGATGAGTGAGAATCCCAGGCCTAACCTAGACCTAACATGCGTTATCCTCAAAAATATTGATCGAAACCTGGTTTAATCGACTGTTTCAGTGTGGTACCACATTACTATGTGATCCAAACCAGAAAGTAACCCAGGATCTGTTCAACGAGTATGTGAAGTGTACGAAAGTATGAGTCTGATGAGGTCAAATCCCAGACCAATCCCAGACTTAACTTGCGTTATCCTCTAAAATATTGATCGAAACCAGGTTTAATCGACTGTTCAGTGTGGTACCACATTACTACGTGATCCAAACCAGCAAAACCCAGTTTCAGTTCAACAAGTATGTGAAGAATGCGAAAGTATGAGTCTGATGAGTGAAAATCCCAGGCCTAACCTAGACCTAACATGCGTTGTCCTCAAAAATAGTGATCGAAACCTGGCTTTATCGACTGTTTCAGTGTGGTACCACATTACTATGTGATCCAAACCAGAAAATAACCCAGGATCTGTTCAACGAGTATGTGAAGTGTGCGAAAGTATGAGTCTGGTGAGGGCAAATCCCAGACCTATCCCAGACCTAACTTGCGTTGTCCTCTAAGATATTGATGGAAACCAGGTTTAATTGACTGTTTCAGTGTTGTACTTCATTACTACGTGATGCAATCCAGAAAAAGCCCAGGATCTAGCCATCAAGTATGAGAAATATCCGAAAGAACGTGCCTGATTAGAGCAAATCCCAGACCTAACCTAGACCTAACATGAATTATTCTCTAAAATATTGATCGCAACCAGGTTTAATCGACTGTTTCAGTGTGGTACCACATTACTATGTGATCCAAACCAGAAAATAACCCAGGATCTGTTCAACGAGTATGTGAAGTGTGCGAAAGTATGAGTCTGATGAGGTCAAATCCCAGACCTATCCCAAACCTAACTATGCGTTATCCTCTAAAATATTGATCATAACCAGGTTTAATCGACTGTTTCAGTGTGGTACCACATTACTACGTGATCCAAACCAGAAAAAACCCAGGATCCGTTCAACAAGTATGTGAAGAATGCGAAAGTATAAGTCTGATGAGTGAAAATACCAGACCTAACCTAGACCTAACATGCGTTATCCTCAAATATATTGATCGAAACCTGGTTTAATCGACTGTTTCAGTGTGGTACCACATTACTATGTGATCCAAACCAGAAAATAACCCAGGATCTGTTCAACGAGTATGTGAAGTGTGCGAAAGTATGAGTCTGATGAGGTCAAATCCCAGAACAATCCCAGACTTAACTTGCGTTATCCTCTAAGATATTGATCGAAACCAGGTTTAGTCGACTGATTCCGTGTGGTACCACATTACTACGTGATCCAATCCAGAAAAACCCCAAGATCGGTTCAACATGTATGAGAAGAATGCGAAAGTATGAGTCTGATGAGTGAAAATCCCAGGCCTGACCTAGACCTAACATGCGTTATCTTCTAAAATATTGAGCGAAACCAGGTTTAATTGACTGTTTCAGTGTTGTACTTCATTACTACGTGATGCAATCCAGAAAAAGCCCAGGATCTAGTCATCAAGTATGAGAAATATGCGAAAGTATGAGTCTGATGAGGGCTAATCCCAGACCTATCCCAGACCTAACTTGCACTATCGTCTAAAATGGTGATCGAAACCAGGTTTAATTGACCGTTTTAGTTGTGGTACCACTTTACTACGTGATCCAAAGCAGAAAAAACACTCGATCAGGTCAACATGCATGTTAAAACTGCGAAAGTATGACCCTGATAAGGCAAATCCCAGGCCTAACCTAGGCCTAACATGCGTTATCTTCTAAAATATTGAGCGAAACCAGGTTTAATTGACTGTTTCAGTGTAGTACCACATTACTACGTGATCCAATCCAGAAATAGCCCAGGATCTAGCCATGAAGTATGAGAAATATGCGAAAGTATGAGCCTGATGAGGGCAAATCCTAGACCTAACCCAGACCTAACATACGTTGTCCTCTAAAATATTTATCAAGACCAGGTTTAATTGATTGTTTCAGTGTGGTCCCACATTACTACGTGATCCAAACCAGAAAAAACCCAGGAACCGTTCAACAAGTATGTGAAGAATGCGAAAGTATGAGTCTGATGAGTGAAAATCTCGGGGCTAACCTAGACCTAACATGCGTTATCCTCTAAAATATTGATGCAAACCAGGTTTAATGGACTGTTTCAGTGTGGTACCACTTTACTACGTGATCCAAAGCAGAAAAAACCCTCGATCAGGTGAACATGTATGTTAAAACTGCAAAAGTATGATCCTGATGAGGGCAAATCCCAGGCCTAACCTAGACCTAACTTGCGTTGTCCTCTAAAATATTGATGGAAACCAGGTTTAATTGACTGTTTCAGTGTTGTACTTCATTACTACGTGATGCAAGCCAGAAAAAGCCCAGGATCTAGCCATCAAGTATGAAAAATATGCGAAAGAATGAGCCTGATGAGAGCAAATCCCAGACCTAACCCAGACCTAACATGAATTGTTCTCTAAAATATTAATCGAAACCAGGTTTAATTGACTGTTTCAGTGTGGTACCACATTACTACGTTATCCAATCCAGAAATAGCCCAGGATCTAGCCATGAAGTATGAGAAATATGAGAAAGTATGAGTCTGATGAGGGCAAATCCCAGGCCTAACCTAGACCTAACTTGCGTTGTCCTCTAAAATATTGATCGAAACCAGGTTTAATTGACTGTTTCAGTGTTGTACTTCATTACTACGTGATGCAATCCAGAAAAAGCCCAGGATCTAGTCATCAAGTATGAGAAATATGCGAAAGTATGAGTCTGATGAGGGCTAATCCCAGACCTATCCCAGACCTAACTTGCACTATCGTCTAAAATGGTGATCGAAACCAGGTTTAATTGACCGTTTTAGTTGTGGTACCACTTTACTACGTGATCCAAAGCAGAAAAAACACTCGATCAGGTCAACATGCATGTTAAAACTGCGAAAGTATGACCCTGATAAGGCAAATCCCAGGCCTAACCTAGGCCTAACATGCGTTATCTTCTAAAATATTGAGCGAAACCAGGTTTAATTGACTGTTTCAGTGTAGTACCACATTACTACGTGATCCAATCCAGAAATAGCCCAGGATCTAGCCATGAAGTATGAGAAATATGCGAAAGTATGAGCCTGATGAGGGCAAATCCTAGACCTAACCCAGACCTAACATACGTTGTCCTCTAAAATATTTATCAAGACCAGGTTTAATTGATTGTTTCAGTGTGGTACCACATTACTATGTGATCCAAACCAGAAAATAACACAGGATCTGTTCAACGAGTATGTGAAGAAAGCGAAAGTATGAGTCTGATGAGGGCTAATCCCAGACCTATCCCAGACCTAACTTGCGTTATCCTCTAAAATATTTATCCAGACCTGGTTTCATAGAATGTTTCAGTGTGGTACCACATTACTACGTGATCCAAACCAGAAAGAAACCCAGGATCTGATCAACGAGTATGTCAAGTGTCCGAAAGTATGAGTCTGATGAGGGCAATTCCCAGACCTCTCCCAGACCTAACTTGCGATATCCTTTAAAATATTGATCGAAACCAGGTTTAATTGACTGTTTTATTGTGGTACCACACTACTACGGGATCCAAACCAGAAAAAACCCAGGATCTGTTCAACAAGTATGTGAAAAACGCGAAAGTATGAGCCTGATGAGGGCAAATCCCAGACCTATCCCAGACCTAACTTGCGTTGTCCTCTAAAATATTGATGGAAACCAGGTTTAATTGATTGTTTCAGTGTGGTCCCACATTACTACGTGATCCAATCCAGAAAAAACCCAGGATCAGTTCAACAAGTATGAGAAGAATGCGAAAGTATGAGTCTGATGAGTGCAAATCCCAGGGCTAACCTAGCCCTAACATGCGTTATCCTCTAAAATATTTATCAAGACCAGGTTTAATTGACTGTTTCAGTGTGGTCCCACATTACTACGTGATCCAAACCAGAAAAAACCCAGGATCCGTTCTACAAGTATGTGAAGAATGCGAAAGTATGAGTCTGATGAGTGAGAATCCCAGGCCTAACCTAGACCTAACATGCGTTATCCTCAAAAATATTGATCGAAACCTGGTTTATTCGACTGTTTCAGTGTGGTACCACATTACTATGTGATCCAAACCAGAAAGTAACCCAGGATCTGTTCAACGAGTATGTGAAGTGTACGAAAGTATGACCCTGATGAGGGCAAATCCCAGGCCTAACCTAGACCTAACATGCGTTATCTTCTAAAATATTGAGCGAAACCAGGTTTAATTGACTGTTTCAGTGTTGTACTTCATTACTACGTGATGCAATCCAGAAAAAGCCCAGGATCTAGTCATCAAGTATGAGAAATATGCGAAAGTATGAGTCTGATGAGGGCTAATCCCAGATCTATCCCAGACCTAACTTGCACTATCGTCTAAAATAGTGATCGAAACCAGGTTTAATTGACTGTTTTAGTTGTGGTACCACTTTACTACGTGATCCAAAGCAGAAAAGACACTCGATCAGGTCAACATGCATGTTAAAACTGCGAAAGTATGACCCTGATAAGGCAAATCCCAGGCCTAACCTAGGCCTAACTTGCGTTGTCCTCTAAAATATTGATGGAAACCAGGTTTAATTGACTGTTTCAGTGTTGTACTTCATTACTACGTGATGCAATCCAGAAAAAGCCCAGGATCTAGCCATCAAGTATGAAAAATATGCGAAAGAATGAGCCTGATGAGAGCAAATCCCAGACCTAACCCAGACCTAACATGAATTATTCTCTAAAATATTAATCGAAACCAGGTTTAATTGACTGTTTCAGTGTGGTACCACATTACTACGTTATCCAATCCAGAAATAGCCCAGGATCCAGCCATGAAGTATGAGAAATATGAGAAAGTATGAGCCTGATGAGGGCAAATCCTAGACCTGACCTAGACCTAACATGCGTTATCCTCAATAATATTGATCGAAACCTGGTTTAATCGACTGTTCCAGTGTGGTACCACATTACTATGTGATCCAAACCAGAAAATAACACAGGATCTGTTCAACGAGTATGTGAAGAAAGCGAAAGTATGAGTCTGATGAGGGCTAATCCCAGACCTATCCCAGACCTAACTTGCGTTATCCTCTAAAATATTTATCCAGACCTGGTTTCATAGAATGTTTCAGTGTGGTACCACATTACTACGTGATCCAAACCAGAAAGAAACCCAGGATCTGATCAACGAGTATGTCAAGTGTCCGAAAGTATGAGTCTGATGAGGGCAATTCCCAGACCTCTCCCAGACCTAACTTGCGATATCCTTTAAAATATTGATCGAAACCAGGTTTAATTGACTGTTTTATTGTGGTACCACACTACTACGGGATCCAAACCAGAAAAAACCCAGGATCTGTTCAACAAGTATGTGAAAAACGCGAAAGTATGAGCCTGATGAGGGCAAATCCCAGACCTATCCCAGACCTAACTTGCGTTGTCCTCTAAAATACTGATGGAAACCAGGTTTAATTGATTGTTTCAGTGTGGTCCCACATTACTACGTGATCCAAACCAGAAAAAACCCAGGATCTGTTCAACATGTATGAGAAATATACGAAAGAATGAGCCTGATGAGAGCAAATCCCAGACCTAACCTAGACCTAACATGAATTATTCTCTAAAATACTGATCGAAACCAGGTTTAATTGACTGTTTCAGTGTGGTCCCACATTACTACGTGATCCAAACCAGAAAAAACCCAGGAACCGTTCAACAAGTATGTGAAGAATGCGAAAGTATGAGTCTGATGAGTGAAAATCCCAGGCCTAACCTAGACCTAACATGCGTTATCCTCTAAAATATTGATCGAAACCTGGTTTAATCGACTGTTTCAGTGTGGTACCACATTACTATGTGATCCAAACCAGAAAATAACCCAGGATCTGTTCAACGAGTATGTGAAGTGTGCGAAAGTATGAGTCTGATGAGGTCAAATCCCAGACCAATCCCAGACTTTACTTGCGTTATCCTCTAAGATATTGATCGAAACCAGGTTTAATCGTCTGTTTCAGTGTGGTACCACATTACTACGTGATCCAAACCAGAAAAAACCCAAGATCAGTTCAACAAGTATGAGAAGAATGCGAAAGTATGAGTCTGATGAGTGGAAATCCCAGGGCTAACCTAGACCTTACATGCGTTATCCTCTAAAATATTCATCGAAACCAGGTTTAATAGACTGTTTCAGTGTGGTACCACACTACTACGTGATACAAACCAGAAAAAACCCAGGATCTGTTCAACAAGTATGTGAATAACGCGAAAGTATGAGCCTGATGAGGGCGAATCCCAGACCTATGCCAGACCGAACTTGCGTTATCCTCTAAAATATTGATCGAAACCAGGTTTAATTGACTGTTTCAGCATGGTACCACATTACTATGTGATACAATCCAGAAACAGCCCAGGATCTAGCCATGAAGTATGAGAGATATGCGAAAGTATGAGCCTGCTGAGGGCAAATCCTAGACCTAACCCAAGCCTAACATGCGTTATGCTCTAAAATATTTATCAGGACAAGGTTTAATTGATTGTTTCAGTGTGGACCCACATTACTACGTGATCCATACCAGAAAAAACACAGCATCCGTTCAACAAGTATGTGAAGAATGCGAAAGTATGAGTCTGATGAGTGAAAATCCCAGGCCTGACCTAGACCTAACATGCGTTATCTTCTAAAATATTGAGCGAAACCAGGTTTAATTGACTGTTTCAGTGTTGTACTTCATTACTACGTGATGCAATCCAGAAAAAGCCCAGGATCTAGTCATCAAGTATGAGAAATATGCGAAAGTATGAGTCTGATGAGGTCAAATCCCAGACCAATCCCAGACTTAACTTGCGTTATCCTCTAAAATATTAATCGAAACCTGGTTTATTCGACTGTTTCAGTGTGGTACCACATTACTATGTGATCCAAACCAGAAAGTAACCCAGGATCTGTTCAACGAGTATGTGAAGTGTACGAAAGTATGACCCTGATGAGGGCAAATCCCAGGCCTAACCTAGACCTAACATGCGTTATCTTCTAAAATATTGAGCGAAACCAGGTTTAATTGACTGTTTCAGTGTGGTACCACATTACTATGTGATCCAAACCAGAAAATAACCCAGGATCTGTTCAACGAGTATGTGAAGTGTGCGAAAGTATGAGTCTGATGAGGTCAAATCCCAGAACAATCCCAGACTTAACTTGCGTTATCCTCTAAGATATTGATCGAAACCAGGTTTAGTCGACTGATTCCGTGTGGTACCACACTACTACGTGATACAAACCAGAAAAAACCCAGGATCTGTTCAACAAGTATGTGAAAAACGCGAAAGTATGAGCCTGATGAGGGCGAATCCCAGACCTATGCCAGACCTAACTTGCGTTATCCTCTAAAATATTGATCGAAACCAGGTTTAATTGACTGTTTCGGCATGGTACCACATTACTACGTGATACAATCCAGAAACAGCCCAGGATCTAGTCATCAAGTATGAGAAATATGCGAAAGTATGAGTCTGATGAGGGCTAATCCCAGACCTATCCCAGACCTAACTTGCACTATCGTCTAAAATAGTGATCGAAACCAGGTTTAATTGACCGTTTTAGTTGTGGTACCACTTTACTACGTGATCCAAAGCAGAAAAAACACTCGATCAGGTCAACATGCATGTTAAAACTGCGAAAGTATGACCCTGATAAGGCAAATCCCAGGCCTAACCTAGGCCTAACATGCGTTATCTTCTAAAATATTGAGCGAAACCAGGTTTAATTGACTGTTTCAGTGTAGTACCACATTACTACGTGATCCAATCCAGAAATAGCCCAGGATCTAGCCATGAAGTATGAGAAATATGCGAAAGTATGAGCCTGATGAGGGCAAATCCTAGACCTAACCCAGACCTAACATACGTTGTCCTCTAAAATATTTATCAAGACCAGGTTTAATTGATTGTTTCAGTGTGGTCCCACATTACTACGTGATCCAAACCAGAAAAAACCCAGGAACCGTTCAACAAGTATGTGAAGAATGCGAAAGTATGAGTCTGATGAGTGAAAATCTCGGGGCTAACCTAGACCTAACATGCGTTATCCTCTAAAATATTGATGCAAACCAGGTTTAATGGACTGTTTCAGTGTGGTACCACTTTACTACGTGATCCAAAGCAGAAAAAACCCTCGATCAGGTGAACATGTATGTTAAAACTGCAAAAGTATGATCCTGATGAGGGCAAATCCCAGGCCTAACCTAGACCTAACTTGCGTTGTCCTCTAAAATATTGATGGAAACCAGGTTTAATTGACTGTTTCAGTGTTGTACTTCATTACTACGTGATGCAATCCAGAAAAAGCCCAGGATCTAGCCATCAAGTATGAAAAATATGCGAAAGAATGAGCCTGATGAGAGCAAATCCCAGACCTAACCCAGACCTAACATGAATTGTTCTCTAAAATATTAATCGAAACCAGGTTTAATTGACTGTTTCAGTGTGGTACCACATTACTACGTTATCCAATCCAGAAATAGCCCAGGATCCAGCCATGAAGTATGAGAAATATGAGAAAGTATGAGTCTGATGAGGGCAAATCCCAGGCCTAACCTAGACCTAACTTGCGTTGTCCTCTAAAATATTGATCGAAACCAGGTTTAATTGACTGTTTCAGTGTTGTACTTCATTACTACGTGATGCAATCCAGAAAAAGCCCAGGATCTAGCCATCAAGTATGAGAAATATGCGAAAGTATGACCCTGATAAGGCAAATCCCAGGCCTAACCTAGGCCTAACATGCGTTATCTTCTAAAATATTGAGCGAAACCAGGTTTAATTGACTGTTTCAGTGAGGTACCACATTACTACGTGATCCAATCCAGAAATAGCCCAGGATCTAGCCATGAAGTATGAGAAATATGCGAAAGTATGAGCCTGATGAGGGCAAATCCTAGACCTAACCCAGACCTAACTTGCGTTATCCTCTAAAATATTTATCCAGACCTGGTTTCATTGAATGTTTCAGTGTGGTACCACATTACTACGTGATCCAAACCAGAAAAAAACCCAGGATCTGATCAACGAGTATGTCAAGTGTCCGAAAGTATGAGTCTGATGAGGGCAAATCCCAGACCTATCCCAGACCTAACTTGCGATATCCTCTAAAATATTGATCGAAACCAGGTTTAATTGACTGTTTTATTGTGGTACCACACTACTACGGGATCCAAACCAGAAAAAACCCAGGATCTGTTCAACAAGTATGTGAAAAACGCGAAAGTATGAGTCTGATGAGGTCAAATCCCAGACCAATCCCAGACTTAACTTGCGTTATCCTCTAAAATATTGATCGAAACCAGGTTTAATCGACTGTTTCAGTGTGGTACCACATTACTACGTGATCCAAACCAGAAAAAACCCAGGATCAGTTCAACAAGTATGAGAAGGATGCGAAAGTATGAGTCTGATGAGTGCAAATCCCAGGACTAACCTAGCCCTAACATGCGTTATCCTCTAAAATATTGATCAAGACCAGGTTTAATTGACTGTTTCAGTGTGGTCCCACATTACTACGTGATCCAAACCAGAAAAAACCCAGGATCCGTTCTACAAGTATGTGAAGAATGCGAAAGTATGAGTCTGATGAGTGAGAATCCCAGGCCTAACCTAGACCTAACATGCGTTATCCTCAAAAATATTGATCGAAACCTGGTTTAATCGACTGTTTCAGTGTGGTACCACATTACTATGTGATCCAAACCAGAAAGTAACCCAGGATCTGTTCAACGAGTATGTGAAGTGTACGAAAGTATGAGTCTGATGAGGTCAAATCCCAGACCAATCCCAGACTTAACTTGCGTTATCCTCTAAAATATTGATCGAAACCAGGTTTAATCGACTGTTCAGTGTGGTACCACATTACTACGTGATCCAAACCAGAAAAAACCCAGGATCAGTTCAACAAGTATGAGAAGAATGCGAAAGTATGAGTCTGATGAGTGCAAATCCCAGGGCTAACCTAGCCCTAACATGCGTTGTCCTCTAAAATATTGATCCAAACCAGGTTTAATGGACTGTTTCAGTGTGGTACCACACTACTACGTGATACAAACCAGAAAAAACCCAGGATCTGTTCAACAAGTATGTGAAAAACGCGAAAGTATGAGCCTGATGAGGGCGAATCCAAGACCTATGCCAGACCTAACTTGCGTTATCCTCTAAAATATTGATCGAAACCAGGTTTAATTGACTGTTTCAGCGTGGTACCACAGTACTACGTGATACAATCCAGAAACAGCCCAGGATCTAGCCATGAAGTATGAGAAATATGCGAAAGTATGACCCTGATGATGGCAAATCCCAGGACTACCCTAGACCTAACTTGCGTTATCCTCTAAAATATTGATGGAAACCAGGTTTAATTGATTGTTTCAGTGTGGTCCCACATTACTACGTGATCCAAACCAGAAAAAACCCAGGATCTGTTCAACATGTATGAGAAATATACGAAAGAATGAGCCTGATGAGACCAAATCCCAGACCTAACCTAGACCTAACATGAATTATTCTCTAAAATATTGATCGAAACCAGGTTTAATCGACTGCTTCAGTGTGGTACCACATTACTATGTGATCCAAACCAGAAAGTAACCCAGGATCTGTTCAACGAGTATGTGAAGTGTGCGAAAGTATGAGTCTGATGAGGTCAAATCCCAGACCTATCCCAGACCTAACTTGCGTTGTCCTCTAAGATATTGATGGAAACCAGGATTAATTGACTGTTTCAGTGTTGTACTTCATTACTACGTGATGCAATCCAGAAAAATCCCAGGATCTAGCCATCAAGTATGAGAAATATGCGAAAGAACGAGCCTGATGAGAGCAAATCCAAACCTAACCTAGACCTAACATGAATTATTCTCTAAAATATTGATCGAAACCAGGTTTAATCGACTGTTTCAGTGTGGTACCACATTGCTATGTGATCCAAACCAGAGAATAACCCAGGATCTGTTCAACGAGTATGTGAAGTGCGCGAAAGTATGAGCCTGATGAGGTCAAATCCCAGACCTATCCCAAACCTAACTATGCGTTATCCTCTAAAATATTGATCATAACCAGGTTTAATCGACTGTTTCAGTGTGGTACCACATTACTACGTGATCCAAACCAGAAAAAACCCAGGATCCGTTCAACAAGTATGTGAAGAATGGGAAAGCATGAGTCTGATGAGTGAAAATCCCAGGCCTAACCTAGACCTAACATGCGTTATCCTCAAAAATATTGATCGAAACCTGGTTTAATCGACTGTTTCAGTGTGGTACCACATTACTATGTGATCCAAACCGGAAAATAACCCAGGATCTGTTCAACGAGTATGTGAAGTGTGCGAAAGTATGAGTCTGATGAGGTCAAATCCCAGACCAATCCCAGACTTAACTTGCGTTATCCTCTAAAATATTGATCGAAACCAGGTTTAATCGACTGTTTCAGTGTGGTACCACATTACTACGTGATCCAAACCAGAAAAAACCCAGGATCAGTTCAACAAGTATGAGAAGGATGCGAAAGTATGAGTCTGATGAGTGCAAATCCCAGGACTAACCTAGCCCTAACATGCGTTATCCTCTAAAATATTGATCAAGACCAGGTTTAATTGACTGTTTCAGTGTGGTCCCACATTACTACGTGATCCAAACCAGAAAAAACCCAGGATCCGTTCTACAAGTATGTGAAGAATGCGAAAGTATGAGTCTGATGAGTGAGAATCCCAGGCCTAACCTAGACCTAACATGCGTTATCCTCAAAAATATTGATCGAAACCTGGTTTAATCGACTGTTTCAGTGTGGTACCACATTACTATGTGATCCAAACCAGAAAGTAACCCAGGATCTGTTCAACGAGTATGTGAAGTGTACGAAAGTATGAGTCTGATGAGGTCAAATCCCAGACCAATCCCAGACTTAACTTGCGTTATCCTCTAAAATATTGATCGAAACCAGGTTTAATCGACTGTTCAGTGTGGTACCACATTACTACGTGATCCAAACCAGCAAAACCCAGTTTCAGTTCAACAAGTATGTGAAGAATGCGAAAGTATGAGTCTGATGAGTGAAAATCCCAGGCCTAACCTAGACCTAACATGCGTTGTCCTCAAAAATAGTGATCGAAACCTGGCTTTATCGACTGTTTCAGTGTGGTACCACATTACTATGTGATCCAAACCAGAAAATAACCCAGGATCTGTTCAACGAGTATGTGAAGTGTGCGAAAGTATGAGTCTGGTGAGGGCAAATCCCAGACCTATCCCAGACCTAACTTGCGTTGTCCTCTAAGATATTGATGGAAACCAGGTTTAATTGACTGTTTCAGTGTTGTACTTCATTACTACGTGATGCAATCCAGAAAAAGCCCAGGATCTAGCCATCAAGTATGAGAAATATCCGAAAGAACGTGCCTGATTAGAGCAAATCCCAGACCTAACCTAGACCTAACATGAATTATTCTCTAAAATATTGATCGCAACCAGGTTTAATCGACTGTTTCAGTGTGGTACCACATTACTATGTGATCCAAACCAGAAAATAACCCAGGATCTGTTCAACGAGTATGTGAAGTGTGCGAAAGTATGAGTCTGATGAGGTCAAATCCCAGACCTATCCCAAACCTAACTATGCGTTATCCTCTAAAATATTGATCATAACCAGGTTTAATCGACTGTTTCAGTGTGGTACCACATTACTACGTGATCCAAACCAGAAAAAACCCAGGATCCGTTCAACAAGTATGTGAAGAATGCGAAAGTATAAGTCTGATGAGTGAAAATACCAGACCTAACCTAGACCTAACATGCGTTATCCTCAAATATATTGATCGAAACCTGGTTTAATCGACTGTTTCAGTGTGGTACCACATTACTATGTGATCCAAACCAGAAAATAACCCAGGATCTGTTCAACGAGTATGTGAAGTGTGCGAAAGTATGAGTCTGATGAGGTCAAATCCCAGAACAATCCCAGACTTAACTTGCGTTATCCTCTAAGATATTGATCGAAACCAGGTTTAGTCGACTGATTCCGTGTGGTACCACATTACTACGTGATCCAATCCAGAAAAACCCCAAGATCGGTTCAACATGTATGAGAAGAATGCGAAAGTATGAGTCTGATGAGTGAAAATCCCAGGCCTGACCTAGACCTAACATGCGTTATCTTCTAAAATATTGAGCGAAACCAGGTTTAATTGACTGTTTCAGTGTTGTACTTCATTACTACGTGATGCAATCCAGAAAAAGCCCAGGATCTAGTCATCAAGTATGAGAAATATGCGAAAGTATGAGTCTGATGAGGGCTAATCCCAGACCTATCCCAGACCTAACTTGCACTATCGTCTAAAATGGTGATCGAAACCAGGTTTAATTGACCGTTTTAGTTGTGGTACCACTTTACTACGTGATCCAAAGCAGAAAAAACACTCGATCAGGTCAACATGCATGTTAAAACTGCGAAAGTATGACCCTGATAAGGCAAATCCCAGGCCTAACCTAGGCCTAACATGCGTTATCTTCTAAAATATTGAGCGAAACCAGGTTTAATTGACTGTTTCAGTGTAGTACCACATTACTACGTGATCCAATCCAGAAATAGCCCAGGATCTAGCCATGAAGTATGAGAAATATGCGAAAGTATGAGCCTGATGAGGGCAAATCCTAGACCTAACCCAGACCTAACATACGTTGTCCTCTAAAATATTTATCAAGACCAGGTTTAATTGATTGTTTCAGTGTGGTCCCACATTACTACGTGATCCAAACCAGAAAAAACCCAGGAACCGTTCAACAAGTATGTGAAGAATGCGAAAGTATGAGTCTGATGAGTGAAAATCTCGGGGCTAACCTAGACCTAACATGCGTTATCCTCTAAAATATTGATGCAAACCAGGTTTAATGGACTGTTTCAGTGTGGTACCACTTTACTACGTGATCCAAAGCAGAAAAAACCCTCGATCAGGTGAACATGTATGTTAAAACTGCAAAAGTATGATCCTGATGAGGGCAAATCCCAGGCCTAACCTAGACCTAACTTGCGTTGTCCTCTAAAATATTGATGGAAACCAGGTTTAATTGACTGTTTCAGTGTTGTACTTCATTACTACGTGATGCAAGCCAGAAAAAGCCCAGGATCTAGCCATCAAGTATGAAAAATATGCGAAAGAATGAGCCTGATGAGAGCAAATCCCAGACCTAACCCAGACCTAACATGAATTGTTCTCTAAAATATTAATCGAAACCAGGTTTAATTGACTGTTTCAGTGTGGTACCACATTACTACGTTATCCAATCCAGAAATAGCCCAGGATCCAGCCATGAAGTATGAGAAATATGAGAAAGTATGAGCCTGATGAGGGCAAATCCTAGACCTGACCTAGACCTAACATGCGTTATCCTCAATAATATTGATCGAAACCAGGTTTAATCGACTGTTTCAGTGTGTTACCACATTACTACGTGATCCAAACCAGAAAAAAACCCAGGATCTGTCCAACGAGTATGTGAAGTGTGCGAAAGTATGAGTCTGATGAGGGCAAATCCCAGGCCTAACCTAGACCTAACTTGCGTTGTCCTCTAAAATATTGATCGAAACCAGGTTTAATTGACTGTTTCAGTGTTGTACTTCATTACTACGTGATGCAATCCAGAAAAAGCCCAGGATCTAGCCATCAAGTATGAGAAATATGCGAAAGTATGACCCTGATAAGGCAAATCCCAGGCCTAACCTAGGCCTAACATGCGTTATCTTCTAAAATATTGAGCGAAACCAGGTTTAATTGACTGTTTCAGTGAGGTACCACATTACTACGTGATCCAATCCAGAAATAGCCCAGGATCTAGCCATGAAGTATGAGAAATATGCGAAAGTATGAGCCTGATGAGGGCAAATCCTAGACCTAACCCAGACCTAACTTGCGTTATCCTCTAAAATATTTATCCAGACCTGGTTTCATTGAATGTTTCAGTGTGGTACCACATTACTACGTGATCCAAACCAGAAAAAAACCCAGGATCTGATCAACGAGTATGTCAAGTGTCCGAAAGTATGAGTCTGATGAGGGCAAATCCCAGACCTATCCCAGACCTAACTTGCGATATCCTCTAAAATATTGATCGAAACCAGGTTTAATTGACTGTTTTATTGTGGTACCACACTACTACGGGATCCAAACCAGAAAAAACCCAGGATCTGTTCAACAAGTATGTGAAAAACGCGAAAGTATGAGCCTGATGAGGGCAAATCCCAGACCTATCCCAGACCTAACTTGCGTTGTCCTCTAAAATATTAATGGAAACCAGGTTTAATTGATTGTTTCAGTGTGGTACCACATTACTACGTGATCCAAACCAGAAAAAAACCCAGGATCTGATCAACGAGTATGTCAAGTGTCCGAAAGTATGAGTCTGATGAGGGCAAATCCCAGACCTATCACAGACCTAACTTGCGATATCCTCTAAAATATTGATCGAAACCAGGTTTAATTGACTGTTTTATTGTGGTACCACACTACTACGTGATCCAAACCAGAAAAAACCCAGGATCTGTTCAACATGTATGAGAAATATACGAAAGAATGAGCCTGATGAGAGCAAATCCCAGACCTAACCTAGACCTAACATGAATTATTCTCTAAAATATTGATCGAAACCAGGTTTAATTGACTGTTTCAGTGTGGTCCCACATTACTACGTGATCCAAACCAGAAAAAACCCAGGATCCGTTCTACAAGTATGTGAAGAATGCGAAAGTATGAGTCTGATGAGTGAGAATCCCAGGCCTAACCTAGACCTAACATGCGTTATCCTCAAAAATATTGATCGAAACCTGGTTTAATCGACTGTTTCAGTGTGGTACCACATTACTATGTGATCCAAACCAGAAAGTAACCCAGGATCTGTTCAACGAGTATGTGAAGTGTACGAAAGTATGAGTCTGATGAGGTCAAATCCCAGACCAATCCCAGACTTAACTTGCGTTATCCTCTAAAATATTGATCGAAACCAGGTTTAATCGACTGTTCAGTGTGGTACCACATTACTACGTGATCCAAACCAGAAAAAACCCAGGATCAGTTCAACAAGTATGAGAAGGATGCGAAAGTATGAGTCTGATGAGTGCAAATCCCAGGACTAACCTAGCCCTAACATGCGTTATCCTCTAAAATATTGATCAAGACCAGGTTTAATTGACTGTTTCAGTGTGGTCCCACATTACTACGTGATCCAAACCAGAAAAAACCCAGGATCCGTTCTACAAGTATGTGAAGAATGCGAAAGTATGAGTCTGATGAGTGAGAATCCCAGGCCTAACCTAGACCTAACATGCGTTATCCTCAAAAATATTGATCGAAACCTGGTTTAATCGACTGTTTCAGTGTGGTACCACATTACTATGTGATCCAAACCAGAAAGTAACCCAGGATCTGTTCAACGAGTATGTGAAGTGTACGAAAGTATGAGTCTGATGAGGTCAAATCCCAGACCAATCCCAGACTTAACTTGCGTTATCCTCTAAAATATTGATCGAAACCAGGTTTAATCGACTGTTCAGTGTGGTACCACATTACTACGTGATCCAAACCAGCAAAACCCAGTTTCAGTTCAACAAGTATGTGAAGAATGCGAAAGTATGAGTCTGATGAGTGAAAATCCCAGGCCTAACCTAGACCTAACATGCGTTGTCCTCAAAAATAGTGATCGAAACCTGGCTTTATCGACTGTTTCAGTGTGGTACCACATTACTATGTGATCCAAACCAGAAAATAACCCAGGATCTGTTCAACGAGTATGTGAAGTGTGCGAAAGTATGAGTCTGGTGAGGGCAAATCCCAGACCTATCCCAGACCTAACTTGCGTTGTCCTCTAAGATATTGATGGAAACCAGGTTTAATTGACTGTTTCAGTGTTGTACTTCATTACTACGTGATGCAATCCAGAAAAAGCCCAGGATCTAGCCATCAAGTATGAGAAATATCCGAAAGAACGTGCCTGATTAGAGCAAATCCCAGACCTAACCTAGACCTAACATGAATTATTCTCTAAAATATTGATCGCAACCAGGTTTAATCGACTGTTTCAGTGTGGTACCACATTACTATGTGATCCAAACCAGAAAATAACCCAGGATCTGTTCAACGAGTATGTGAAGTGTGCGAAAGTATGAGTCTGATGAGGTCAAATCCCAGACCTATCCCAAACCTAACTATGCGTTATCCTCTAAAATATTGATCATAACCAGGTTTAATCGACTGTTTCAGTGTGGTACCACATTACTACGTGATCCAAACCAGAAAAAACCCAGGATCCGTTCAACAAGTATGTGAAGAATGCGAAAGTATAAGTCTGATGAGTGAAAATACCAGACCTAACCTAGACCTAACATGCGTTATCCTCAAATATATTGATCGAAACCTGGTTTAATCGACTGTTTCAGTGTGGTACCACATTACTATGTGATCCAAACCAGAAAATAACCCAGGATCTGTTCAACGAGTATGTGAAGTGTGCGAAAGTATGAGTCTGATGAGGTCAAATCCCAGAACAATCCCAGACTTAACTTGCGTTATCCTCTAAGATATTGATCGAAACCAGGTTTAGTCGACTGATTCCGTGTGGTACCACATTACTACGTGATCCAATCCAGAAAAACCCCAAGATCGGTTCAACATGTATGAGAAGAATGCGAAAGTATGAGTCTGATGAGTGAAAATCCCAGGCCTGACCTAGACCTAACATGCGTTATCTTCTAAAATATTGAGCGAAACCAGGTTTAATTGACTGTTTCAGTGTTGTACTTCATTACTACGTGATGCAATCCAGAAAAAGCCCAGGATCTAGTCATCAAGTATGAGAAATATGCGAAAGTATGAGTCTGATGAGGGCTAATCCCAGACCTATCCCAGACCTAACTTGCACTATCGTCTAAAATGGTGATCGAAACCAGGTTTAATTGACCGTTTTAGTTGTGGTACCACTTTACTACGTGATCCAAAGCAGAAAAAACACTCGATCAGGTCAACATGCATGTTAAAACTGCGAAAGTATGACCCTGATAAGGCAAATCCCAGGCCTAACCTAGGCCTAACATGCGTTATCTTCTAAAATATTGAGCGAAACCAGGTTTAATTGACTGTTTCAGTGTAGTACCACATTACTACGTGATCCAATCCAGAAATAGCCCAGGATCTAGCCATGAAGTATGAGAAATATGCGAAAGTATGAGCCTGATGAGGGCAAATCCTAGACCTAACCCAGACCTAACATACGTTGTCCTCTAAAATATTTATCAAGACCAGGTTTAATTGATTGTTTCAGTGTGGTCCCACATTACTACGTGATCCAAACCAGAAAAAACCCAGGAACCGTTCAACAAGTATGTGAAGAATGCGAAAGTATGAGTCTGATGAGTGAAAATCTCGGGGCTAACCTAGACCTAACATGCGTTATCCTCTAAAATATTGATGCAAACCAGGTTTAATGGACTGTTTCAGTGTGGTACCACTTTACTACGTGATCCAAAGCAGAAAAAACCCTCGATCAGGTGAACATGTATGTTAAAACTGCAAAAGTATGATCCTGATGAGGGCAAATCCCAGGCCTAACCTAGACCTAACTTGCGTTGTCCTCTAAAATATTGATGGAAACCAGGTTTAATTGACTGTTTCAGTGTTGTACTTCATTACTACGTGATGCAAGCCAGAAAAAGCCCAGGATCTAGCCATCAAGTATGAAAAATATGCGAAAGAATGAGCCTGATGAGAGCAAATCCCAGACCTAACCCAGACCTAACATGAATTGTTCTCTAAAATATTAATCGAAACCAGGTTTAATTGACTGTTTCAGTGTGGTACCACATTACTACGTTATCCAATCCAGAAATAGCCCAGGATCCAGCCATGAAGTATGAGAAATATGAGAAAGTATGAGCCTGATGAGGGCAAATCCTAGACCTGACCTAGACCTAACATGCGTTATCCTCAATAATATTGATCGAAACCAGGTTTAATCGACTGTTTCAGTGTGTTACCACATTACTACGTGATCCAAACCAGAAAAAAACCCAGGATCTGTCCAACGAGTATGTGAAGTGTGCGAAAGTATGAGTCTGATGAGGGCAAATCCCAGGCCTAACCTAGACCTAACTTGCGTTGTCCTCTAAAATATTGATCGAAACCAGGTTTAATTGACTGTTTCAGTGTTGTACTTCATTACTACGTGATGCAATCCAGAAAAAGCCCAGGATCTAGCCATCAAGTATGAGAAATATGCGAAAGTATGACCCTGATAAGGCAAATCCCAGGCCTAACCTAGGCCTAACATGCGTTATCTTCTAAAATATTGAGCGAAACCAGGTTTAATTGACTGTTTCAGTGAGGTACCACATTACTACGTGATCCAATCCAGAAATAGCCCAGGATCTAGCCATGAAGTATGAGAAATATGCGAAAGTATGAGCCTGATGAGGGCAAATCCTAGACCTAACCCAGACCTAACTTGCGTTATCCTCTAAAATATTTATCCAGACCTGGTTTCATTGAATGTTTCAGTGTGGTACCACATTACTACGTGATCCAAACCAGAAAAAAACCCAGGATCTGATCAACGAGTATGTCAAGTGTCCGAAAGTATGAGTCTGATGAGGGCAAATCCCAGACCTATCCCAGACCTAACTTGCGATATCCTCTAAAATATTGATCGAAACCAGGTTTAATTGACTGTTTTATTGTGGTACCACACTACTACGGGATCCAAACCAGAAAAAACCCAGGATCTGTTCAACAAGTATGTGAAAAACGCGAAAGTATGAGCCTGATGAGGGCAAATCCCAGACCTATCCCAGACCTAACTTGCGTTGTCCTCTAAAATATTAATGGAAACCAGGTTTAATTGATTGTTTCAGTGTGGTACCACATTACTACGTGATCCAAACCAGAAAAAAACCCAGGATCTGATCAACGAGTATGTCAAGTGTCCGAAAGTATGAGTCTGATGAGGGCAAATCCCAGACCTATCACAGACCTAACTTGCGATATCCTCTAAAATATTGATCGAAACCAGGTTTAATTGACTGTTTTATTGTGGTACCACACTACTACGTGATCCAAACCAGAAAAAACCCAGGATCTGTTCAACATGTATGAGAAATATACGAAAGAATGAGCCTGATGAGAGCAAATCCCAGACCTAACCTAGACCTAACATGAATTATTCTCTAAAATATTGATCGAAACCAGGTTTAATTGACTGTTTCAGTGTGGTCCCACATTACTACGTGATCCAAACCAGAAAAAACCCAGGATCCGTTCTACAAGTATGTGAAGAATGCGAAAGTATGAGTCTGATGAGTGAGAATCCCAGGCCTAACCTAGACCTAACATGCGTTATCCTCAAAAATATTGATCGAAACCTGGTTTAATCGACTGTTTCAGTGTGGTACCACATTACTATGTGATCCAAACCAGAAAGTAACCCAGGATCTGTTCAACGAGTATGTGAAGTGTACGAAAGTATGAGTCTGATGAGGTCAAATCCCAGACCAATCCCAGACTTAACTTGCGTTATCCTCTAAAATATTGATCGAAACCAGGTTTAATCGACTGTTCAGTGTGGTACCACATTACTACGTGATCCAAACCAGAAAAAACCCAGGATCAGTTCAACAAGTATGAGAAGAATGCGAAAGTATGAGTCTGATGAGTGCAAATCCCAGGGCTAACCTAGCCCTAACATGCGTTATCCTCTAAAATATTGATCCAAACCAGGTTTAATGGACTGTTTCAGTGTGGTACCACACTACTACGTGATACAAACCAGAAAAAACCCAGGATCTGTTCAACAAGTATGTGAAAAACGCGAAAGTATGAGCCTGATGAGGGCGAATCCCAGACCTATGCCAGACCTAACTTGCGTTATCCTCTAAAATATTGATCGAAACCAGGTTTAATTGACTCTTTCAGCGTGGTACCACAGTACTACGTGATACAATCCAGAAACAGCCCAGGATCTAGCCATGAAGTATGAGAAATATGCGAAAGTATGAGCCTAATGAGGGCAAATCCTAGACCTAACCCAAACCTAACATGCGTTATCCTCTAAAATATTTATCAAGACCAGGTTTAATTGAATGTTTCAGTGCGGTGCCACTTTACTACGTGATCCAAAGCAGAAAAAACCGTCGATCAGGTCAACATGTATGTTAAAACTGCGAAAGTATGACCCTGATGATGGCAAATCCCAGGACTACCCTAGACCTAACTTGCGTTATCCTCTAAAATATTGATGGAAACCAGGTTTAATTGATTGTTTCAGTGTGGTCCCACATTACTACGTGTTCCAAACCAGAAAAAACCCAGGATCTGTTCAACATGTATGAGAAATATACGAAAGAATGAGCCTGATGAGACCAAATCCCAGACCTAACCTAGACCTAACATGAATTATTCTCTAAAATATTGATCGAAACCAGGTTTAATCGACTGCTTCAGTGTGGTACCACATTACTATGTGATCCAAACCAGAAAATAACCCAGGATCTGTTCAACGAGTATGTGAAGTGTGCGAAAGTATGAGTCTGATGAGGTCAAATCCCAGACCTATCCCAGACCTAACTTGCGTTGTCCTCTAAGATATTGATGGTAACCAGGATTAATTGACTGTTTCAGTGTTGTACTTCATTACTACGTGATGCAATCCAGAAAAACCCCAGGATCTAGCCATCAAGTATGAGAAATATGCGAAAGAACGAGCCTGATGAGAGCAAATCCAAACCTAACCTAGACCTAACATGAATTATTCTCTAAAATATTGATCGAAACCAGGTTTAATCGACTGTTTCAGTGTGGTACCACATTGCTATGTGATCCAAACCAGAGAATAACCCAGGATCTGTTCAACGAGTATGTGAAGTGCGCGAAAGTATGAGCCTGATGAGGTCAAATCCCAGACCTATCCCAAACCTAACTATGCGTTATCCTCTAAAATATTGATCATAACCAGGTTTAATCGACTGTTTCAGTGTGGTACCACATTACTACGTGATCCAAACCAGAAAAAACCCAGGATCCGTTCAACAAGTATGTGAAGAATGGGAAAGTATGAGTCTGATGAGTGAAAATCCCAGGCCTAACCTAGACCTAACATGCGTTATCCTCAAAAATATTGATCGAAACCTGGTTTAATCGACTGTTTCAGTGTGGTACCACATTACTATGTGATCCAAACCGGAAAATAACCCAGGATCTGTTCAACGAGTATGTGAAGTGTGCGAAAGTATGAGTCTGATGAGGTCAAATCCCAGACCAATCCCAGACTTAACTTGCGTTATCCTCTAAAATATTAATCGAAACCAGGTTTAATCGACTGTTTCAGTGTGGTACCACATTACTACGTGATCCAAACCAGAAAATCCCAGGATCAGTTCAACAAGTATGAGAAGGATGCGAAAGTATGAGTCTGATGAGTGCAAATCCCAGGACTAACCTAGCCCTAACATGCGTTATCCTCTAAAATATTGATCAAGACCAGGTTTAATTGACTGTTTCAGTGTGGTCCCACATTACTACGTGATCCAAACCAGAAAAAACCCAGGATCCGTTCTACAAGTATGTGAAGAATGCGAAAGTATGAGTCTGATGAGTGAGAATCCCAGGCCTAACCTAGACCTAACATGCGTTATCCTCAAAAATATTGATCGAAACCTGGTTTAATCGACTGTTTCAGTGTGGTACCACATTACTATGTGATCCAAACCAGAAAGTAACCCAGGATCTGTTCAACGAGTATGTGAAGTGTACGAAAGTATGAGTCTGATGAGGTCAAATCCCAGACCAATCCCAGACTTAACTTGAGTTATCCTCTAAAATATTGATCGAAACCAGGTTTAATCGACTGTTCAGTGTGGTACCACATTACTACGTGATCCAAACCAGCAAAACCCAGTTTCAGTTCAACAAGTATGTGAAGAATGCGAAAGTATGAGTCTGATGAGTGAAAATCCCAGGCCTAACCTAGACCTAACATGCGTTGTCCTCAAAAATAGTGATCGAAACCTGGCTTTATCGACTGTTTCAGTGTGGTACCACATTACTAAGTGATCCAAACCAGAAAATAACCCAGGATCTGTTCAACGAGTATGTGAAGTGTGCGAAAGTATGAGTCTGGTGAGGGCAAATCCCAGACCTATCCCAGACCTAACTTGCGTTGTCCTCTAAGATATTGATGGAAACCAGGTTTAATTGACTGTTTCAGTGTTGTACTTCATTACTACGTGATGCAATCCAGAAAAAGCCCAGGATCTAGCCATCAAGTATGAGAAATATCCGAAAGAACGTGCCTGATTAGAGCAAATCCCAGACCTAACCTAGACCTAACATGAATTATTCTCTAAAATATTGATCGCATCCAGGTTTAATCGACTGTTTCAGTGTGGTACCACATTACTATGTGATCCAAACCAGAAAATAACCCAGGATCTGTTCAACGAGTATGTGAAGTGTGCGAAAGTATGAGTCTGATGAGGTCAAATCCCAGACCTATCCCAAACCTAACTATGCGTTATCCTCTAAAATATTGATCATAACCAGGTTTAATCGACTGTTTCAGTGTGGTACCACATTACTACGTGATCCAAACCAGAAAAAACCCAGGATCCGTTCAACAAGTATGTGAAGAATGCGAAAGTATGAGTCTGATGAGTGGAAATACCAGACCTAACCTAGACCTAACATGCGTTATCCTCAAATATATTGATCGAAACCTGGTTTAATCGACTGTTTCAGTGTGGTACCACATTACTATGTGATCCAAACCAGAAAATAACCCAGGATCTGTTCAACGAGTATGTGAAGTGTGCGAAAGTATGAGTCTGATGAGGTCAAATCCCAGAACAATCCCAGACTTAACTTGCGTTATCCTCTAAGATATTGATCGAAACCAGGTTTAGTCGACTGATTCCGTGTGGTACCACATTACTACGTGATCCAATCCAGAAAAACCCCAAGATCGGTTCAACATGTATGAGAAGAATGCGAAAGTATGAGTCTGATGAGTGAAAATCCCAGGGCTAACCTAGACCTAACATGCGTTATCCTCTAAACAATTGATCCAAACCAGGTTTAATGGACTGTTTCAGTGTGGTACCACACTACTACGTGATACAAACCAGAAAAAACCCAGGATCTGTTCAACAAGTATGAGAAGAATGCGAAAGTATGAGTCTTATGAGTGAAAATCCCAGGGCTAACCTAGACCTAACATGCGTTATCCTCAAAAATATTGATGGAAACCAGGTTTAATTGACTGTTTCAGTGTTGTACTTCATTGCTACGTGATCCAATCCAGAAAAAGCCCAGGATCTAGCCATCAAGTATGAGAAATATGCGAAAGAATGAGCCTGATGAGAGAAAATCCCAGACCTAACCTAGACCTAACATGAATTATTCTCTAAAATATTGGTCGAAACCAGGTTTAATTGACTGATTCAGTGTGGTCCCACATTACTACGTGATCCAAACCAGAAAAAAACCCAGGATCTGTCCAACGAGTATGTGAAGTGTGCGAAAGTATGAGTCTGATGAGGGCAAATCCCAGGCCTAACCTAGACCTAACTTGCGTTGTCCTCTAAAATATTGATCGAAACCAGGTTTAATTGACTGTTTCAGTGTTGTACTTCATTACTACGTGATGCAATCCAGAAAAAGCCCAGGATCTAGCCATCAAGTATGAGAAATATGCGAAAGTATGACCCTGATAAGGCAAATCCCAGGCCTAACCTAGGCCTAACATGCGTTATCTTCTAAAATATTGAGCGAAACCAGGTTTAATTGACTGTTTCAGTGAGGTACCACATTACTACGTGATCCAATCCAGAAATAGCCCAGGATCTAGCCATGAAGTATGAGAAATATGCGAAAGTATGAGCCTGATGAGGGCAAATCCTAGACCTAACCCAGACCTAACTTGCGTTATCCTCTAAAATATTTATCCAGACCTGGTTTCATTGAATGTTTCAGTGTGGTACCACATTACTACGTGATCCAAACCAGAAAAAAACCCAGGATCTGATCAACGAGTATGTCAAGTGTCCGAAAGTATGAGTCTGATGAGGGCAAATCCCAGACCTATCCCAGACCTAACTTGCGATATCCTCTAAAATATTGATCGAAACCAGGTTTAATTGACTGTTTTATTGTGGTACCACACTACTACGGGATCCAAACCAGAAAAAACCCAGGATCTGTTCAACAAGTATGTGAAAAACGCGAAAGTATGAGCCTGATGAGGGCAAATCCCAGACCTATCCCAGACCTAACTTGCGTTGTCCTCTAAAATATTAATGGAAACCAGGTTTAATTGATTGTTTCAGTGTGGTACCACATTACTACGTGATCCAAACCAGAAAAAAACCCAGGATCTGATCAACGAGTATGTCAAGTGTCCGAAAGTATGAGTCTGATGAGGGCAAATCCCAGACCTATCACAGACCTAACTTGCGATATCCTCTAAAATATTGATCGAAACCAGGTTTAATTGACTGTTTTATTGTGGTACCACACTACTACGTGATCCAAACCAGAAAAAACCCAGGATCTGTTCAACATGTATGAGAAATATACGAAAGAATGAGCCTGATGAGAGCAAATCCCAGACCTAACCTAGACCTAACATGAATTATTCTCTAAAATATTGATCGAAACCAGGTTTAATTGACTGTTTCAGTGTGGTCCCACATTACTACGTGATCCAAACCAGAAAAAACCCAGGATCCGTTCTACAAGTATGTGAAGAATGCGAAAGTATGAGTCTGATGAGTGAGAATCCCAGGCCTAACCTAGACCTAACATGCGTTATCCTCAAAAATATTGATCGAAACCTGGTTTAATCGACTGTTTCAGTGTGGTACCACATTACTATGTGATCCAAACCAGAAAGTAACCCAGGATCTGTTCAACGAGTATGTGAAGTGTACGAAAGTATGAGTCTGATGAGGTCAAATCCCAGACCAATCCCAGACTTAACTTGCGTTATCCTCTAAAATATTGATCGAAACCAGGTTTAATCGACTGTTCAGTGTGGTACCACATTACTACGTGATCCAAACCAGAAAAAACCCAGGATCAGTTCAACAAGTATGAGAAGAATGCGAAAGTATGAGTCTAATGAGTGCAAATCCCAGGGCTAACCTAGCCCTAACATGCGTTATCCTCTAAAATATTGATCCAAACCAGGTTTAATGGACTGTTTCAGTGTGGTACCACACTACTACGTGATACAAACCAGAAAAAACCCAGGATCTGTTCAACAAGTATGTGAAAAACGCGAAAGTATGAGCCTGATGAGGGCGAATCCCAGACCTATGCCAGACCTAACTTGCGTTATCCTCTAAAATATTGATCGAAACCAGGTTTAATTGACTCTTTCAGCGTGGTACCACAGTACTACGTGATACAATCCAGAAACAGCCCAGGATCTAGCCATGAAGTATGAGAAATATGCGAAAGTATGAGCCTGATGAGGGCAAATCCTAGACCTAACCCAAACCTAACATGCGTTATCCTCTAAAATATTTATCAAGACCAGGTTTAATTGAATGTTTCAGTGCGGTGCCACTTTACTACGTGATCCAAAGCAGAAAAAACCGTCGATCAGGTCAACATGTATGTTAAAACTGCGAAAGTATGACCCTGATGATGGCAAATCCCAGGACTACCCTAGACCTAACTTGCGTTATCCTCTAAAATATTGATGGAAACCAGGTTTAATTGATTGTTTCAGTGTGGTCCCACATTACTACGTGTTCCAAACCAGAAAAAACCCAGGATCTGTTCAACATGTATGAGAAATATACGAAAGAATGAGCCTGATGAGACCAAATCCCAGACCTAACCTAGACCTAACATGAATTATTCTCTAAAATATTGATCGAAACCAGGTTTAATCGACTGCTTCAGTGTGGTACCACATTACTATGTGATCCAAACCAGAAAATAACCCAGGATCTGTTCAACGAGTATGTGAAGTGTGCGAAAGTATGAGTCTGATGAGGTCAAATCCCAGACCTATCCCAGACCAAACTTGCGTTGTCCTCTAAGATATTGATGGTAACCAGGATTAATTGACTGTTTCAGTGTTGTACTTCATTACTACGTGATGCAATCCAGAAAAACCCCAGGATCTAGCCATCAAGTATGAGAAATATGCGAAAGAACGAGCCTGATGAGAGCAAATCCAAACCTAACCTAGACCTAACATGAATTATTCTCTAAAATATTGATCGAAACCAGGTTTAATCGACTGTTTCAGTGTGGTACCACATTGCTATGTGATCCAAACCAGAGAATAACCCAGGATCTGTTCAACGAGTATGTGAAGTGCGCGAAAGTATGAGCCTGATGAGGTCAAATCCCAGACCTATCCCAAACCTAACTATGCGTTATCCTCTAAAATATTGATCATAACCAGGTTTAATCGACTGTTTCAGTGTGGTACCACATTACTACGTGATCCAAACCAGAAAAAACCCAGGATCCGTTCAACAAGTATGTGAAGAATGGGAAAGTATGAGTCTGATGAGTGAAAATCCCAGGCCTAACCTAGACCTAACATGCGTTATCCTCAAAAATATTGATCGAAACCTGGTTTAATCGACTGTTTCAGTGTGGTACCACATTACTATGTGATCCAAACCGGAAAATAACCCAGGATCTGTTCAACGAGTATGTGAAGTGTGCGAAAGTATGAGTCTGATGAGGTCAAATCCCAGACCAATCCCAGACTTAACTTGCGTTATCCTCTAAAATATTGATCGAAACCAGGTTTAATCGACTGTTTCAGTGTGGTACCACATTACTACGTGATCCAAACCAGAAAAAACCCAGGATCAGTTCAACAAGTATGAGAAGGATGCGAAAGTATGAGTCTGATGAGTGCAAATCCCAGGACTAACCTAGCCCTAACATGCGTTATCCTCTAAAATATTGATCAAGACCAGGTTTAATTGACTGTTTCAGTGTGGTCCCACATTACTACGTGATCCAAACCAGAAAAAACCCAGGATCCGTTCTACAAGTATGTGAAGAATGCGAAAGTATGAGTCTGATGAGTGAGAATCCCAGGCCTAACCTAGACCTAACATGCGTTATCCTCAAAAATATTGATCGAAACCTGGTTTAATCGACTGTTTCAGTGTGGTACCACATTACTATGTGATCCAAACCAGAAAGTAACCCAGGATCTGTTCAACGAGTATGTGAAGTGTACGAAAGTATGAGTCTGATGAGGTCAAATCCCAGACCAATCCCAGACTTAACTTGCGTTATCCTCTAAAATATTGATCGAAACCAGGTTTAATCGACTGTTCAGTGTGGTACCACATTACTACGTGATCCAAACCAGCAAAACCCAGTTTCAGTTCAACAAGTATGTGAAGAATGCGAAAGTATGAGTCTGATGAGTGAAAATCCCAGGCCTAACCTAGACCTAACATGCGTTGTCCTCAAAAATAGTGATCGAAACCTGGCTTTATCGACTGTTTCAGTGTGGTACCACATTACTAAGTGATCCAAACCAGAAAATAACCCAGGATCTGTTCAACGAGTATGTGAAGTGTGCGAAAGTATGAGTCTGGTGAGGGCAAATCCCAGACCTATCCCAGACCTAACTTGCGTTGTCCTCTAAGATATTGATGGAAACCAGGTTTAATTGACTGTTTCAGTGTTGTACTTCATTACTACGTGATGCAATCCAGAAAAAGCCCAGGATCTAGCCATCAAGTATGAGAAATATCCGAAAGAACGTGCCTGATTAGAGCAAATCCCAGACCTAACCTAGACCTAACATGAATTATTCTCTAAAATATTGATCGCATCCAGGTTTAATCGACTGTTTCAGTGTGGTACCACATTACTATGTGATCCAAACCAGAAAATAACCCAGGATCTGTTCAACGAGTATGTGAAGTGTGCGAAAGTATGAGTCTGATGAGGTCAAATCCCAGACCTATCCCAAACCTAACTATGCGTTATCCTCTAAAATATTGATCATAACCAGGTTTAATCGACTGTTTCAGTGTGGTACCACATTACTACGTGATCCAAACCAGAAAAAACCCAGGATCCGTTCAACAAGTATGTGAAGAATGCGAAAGTATGAGTCTGATGAGTGGAAATACCAGACCTAACCTAGACCTAACATGCGTTATCCTCAAATATATTGATCGAAACCTGGTTTAATCGACTGTTTCAGTGTGGTACCACATTACTATGTGATCCAAACCAGAAAATAACCCAGGATCTGTTCAACGAGTATGTGAAGTGTGCGAAAGTATGAGTCTGATGAGGTCAAATCCCAGAACAATCCCAGACTTAACTTGCGTTATCCTCTAAGATATTGATCGAAACCAGGTTTAGTCGACTGATTCCGTGTGGTACCACATTACTACGTGATCCAATCCAGAAAAACCCCAAGATCGGTTCAACATGTATGAGAAGAATGCGAAAGTATGAGTCTGATGAGTGAAAATCCCAGGGCTAACCTAGACCTAACATGCGTTATCCTCTAAACAATTGATCCAAACCAGGTTTAATGGACTGTTTCAGTGTGGTACCACACTACTACGTGATACAAACCAGAAAAAACCCAGGATCTGTTCAACAAGTATGAGAAGAATGCGAAAGTATGAGTCTGATGAGTGAAAATCCCAGGGCTAACCTAGACCTAACATGCGTTATCCTCAAAAATATTGATGGAAACCAGGTTTAATTGACTGTTTCAGTGTTGTACTTCATTACTACGTGATCCAATCCAGAAAAAGCCCAGGATCTAGCCATCAAGTATGAGAAATATGCGAAAGTATGAGCCTGATGAGGGCAAATCCTAGACCTAACCCAAACCTAACATGCGTTATCCTCTAAAATATTGATCCAAACCCAGTTTAATGGACTGTTTCAGTGTGGTACCACATTACTACCTGATCCAAACCAGAAAAAACCCACGATCTGTATAACAAGTATGTGAAAAACGCGAAACTGTGAGCCTGATGAGGGCAAATCTTAGACCTAACCCAGACCTAAGATGCGTTATCCTCTAAAATATTTATCCAGAACAGGTTTCATTGAATGTTTCAGTGTGGTACCACTTTACTACGTGATCCAATCCAGAAATAGCCCAGGATCTAGCAATGAAGTATGAGAAATATGCGAAAGTATGAGCCTGATGATGGCAAATCCTAGACCTAACCCAGACCTAACATGCGTTATCCTCTAAAATATTGATCGAAACCAGGTTTAATTGACTGTTTCGGCGTGGTACCACATTACTACGTGATACAATGCAGAAACAGCCCAGGATCTAGCCATGAAGTATGAGAAATATGCGAAAGTATGAGCCTGATGAGGGCAAATCCTAGGCCTAACCCAGACCTAACATGCGTTATCCTCTAAAATATTGATCGAAACCAGGTTTAATTGAATGTTTCAGTGTGGTACCACATTACTACGTGTTCCAAACCAGAAGAAACCCAGGATCCGTTCAACAAGTATGTGAAGAAGGCGAAAGTATGAGTCTGATCAGTGAAAAGCTCAGGCCTTACCTAGACCTAACTTGCGTTGTCCTCTAAAATATTGATGGAAACCTGGTTTGATTGACTGTTACAGTGTGGTACTACGTTACTACGTGATGCAATCCAGAAAAAGCCCAGGATATAGCCATCAAGTATGAGAAATATGCGAAAGAATGAGCCTGATGAGAGCAAATCCCAGACCTAACCTAGACCTAACATGCGTTATCCTCTAAAATATTGAGCTAAACCAGGTTTAATGGACTGTTTCAGTGTGGTACCACACTACTTCGTGATCCAAACAAGAAAAAACCCAGGATCTATTCAACAAGTATGTGAAAAACGCGAAACTGTGAGCCTGATGAGGGCAAATCTTAGACCTAACCCAGACCTAAGATGCGTTGTCCTCTAAAATATTTATCCAGACCAGGTTTCATTGAATGTTTCAGTGTGGTACCACTTTACTACGTGATCCAATCCAGAAATAGCCCAGGATCTAGCCATGAAGTATGAGAAATATGCGAAAGTATGAGCCTGCTGTGGGCAAATCCTAGACCTAACCCAGACCTAACATGCGTTATCCTCTAAAATATTTATCAAGACCAGGTTTAATTGAACGTTTCAGTGTGGTACCACATTACTATGTGATCCAAACCAGAAAATAACGCAGGATCTGTTCAACGAGTATGTGAAGTGTGCTAAAGTATGAGTCTGATGAGGGCAAATCCCAGACCTATCCCAGACCTAACATGCGTTATCCTCTAAAATATTTATCTAGACCAGGTTTAATTGATTGTTTCAGTGTGGACACACATTACTACGTGATCCAAACCAGAAAAAACCCAAGATCCTTTCAACAAGTATGTGAAGAATCCGAAAGTATGAGTCTGATGAGTGAAAATCCCAGGACTGACCTAGACCTAACATGCGATATCCTCTAAAATATTGAGCGAAACCAGGTTTAATGGACTGTTTCAGTGTGGTACCACACTACTACGTGATCCAAACTAGAAAAAACCCAGGATCCGTTCAACAAGTATGTGAAGTGTGCGAAAGTATGAGCCTGATGAGAGCAAATCCCAGACCTAACCTAGACCTAACATGAATTATTCTCTAAAATATTGGTCGAAACCAGGTTTAATTGACTGTTTCAGTGTGGTCCCACATTACTACGTGACCCAAACCAGGAAAAACCCAGGATCCGTTCAACCAGTATGTGAAAAACGCGAAACTGTGAGCCTGATGAGGGCAAATCTTAGACCTAATCTAGACCTAAGATGCGTTATCCTCTAAAATATTTATCCAGAACAGGTTTCATTGATTGTTTCAGTGTGGTACCACTTTACTACGTGATCCAATCCAGAAATAGCCCAGGATCTAGCCATGAAGTATGAGAAATATGCGATAGTAGGAGCCTGATGAGGGCAAATCCTAGACCTATCCCAGACCTAACTTACGTTATCCTCTAAAATATTGATCGAAACCAGGTTTAATTGACTGTTTCAGCGTGGTACCACATTACTACGTGATACAATGCAGAAACAGCCCAGGATCTAGCCATGAAGTATGAGAAATATGCGAAAGTATGAGCCTGATGAGGGCAAATCCTAGACGTAACCCAGACCTAACATGCGTTATCCTCTAAAATATTTATCAAGACCAGGTTTAATTGAATGCTTCAGTGTGGTACCACATTACTACCTAATCCAAACCAGGAAAAGCCCAGGATCCATTCAACAAGTATGTGAAGAAAGCGAAAGTATGAGTCTGATGAGGGCTAATCCCAGACCTATCCCAGACCTAACATGCGTTATCCTCAAAAATATTGATCGAAACCAGGTTTAATCGACTGTTTCAGTGTGGTACCACATTACTGCGTGATCCAAACTAGAAAAAAACCCAGGATCTCGTCAACGTGTATGTGAAGTGTGCGAAAGTATGAGTCTGATGAGGGCTAATCCCAGACCTATCCCAGACCTAACATGCGTTATCCTCTAAAATATTTATCAAGACCAGGTTTAATTGAATGTTTCTGTGTGGTACCACATTACTACGTGTTCCAAACCAGAAAAAACCCAGGATCCGTTCAACAAGTATGTGAAGAAGGCGAAAGTATGAGTCTGATCAGTGAAAATCTCAGGCCTTACCTAGACCTAACTTGCGTTGTCCTCTAAAATATTGATGGAAACCAGGTTTCATTGACTGTTTCAGTGTGGTACCACACTACTACGTGATACAGACCAGAAAAAACCCAGGATCTGTTCAACAAGTATGTGAAAAACGCGAAAGTATGAGCGTGATGAGGGCGAATCCCAGACCTATGCCAGACCTAACTTGCGTTATCCTCTAAAATATTTATCAAGACCAGGTTTAATTGAATGTTTCAGTGTGGTACCACATTGCTACCTGAACCAAACCAGAAAAAACCCAGGATCCGTTCAACAAGTATGTGAAGAATGCGAAAGTATGAGTCTCATGAGCGAAAATCCCAGACCTAACCTAGACCTAACATGCGTTATCCTATAAAATATTGATCCAAACCAGGTTTAATGGACTGTTTCAGTGTGGTAACACACTACTACGTGATCCAAACCAGAAAAAACCCAGGATCTGTTCAACAAGTATTTGAAAAACGCGAAAGTATGAGCCTGATGAGGGCAAATCCCAGACCAATCCCAGACCTAACTTGCGTTGTCCTCTAAGATATTGATGGAAACCAGGTTTAATTGACTGTTTCAGTGTTGTACTTCATTACTACGTGATGCAATCCAGAAAAAGCCCAGGATCTAGCCATCAAGTATGAGAAGAATGCGAAAGTATGAGTCTGATGAGTGAAAATCCCAGGGCTAACCTAGACCTTACATGCGTTATCCTCTAAAATATTCATCCAAACCAGGTTTAATGGAGTGTTTCAGTGTGGTACCACACTACTGCGTGATACAAACCAGAAAAAACCCAGGATCTGTTGAACAAGTATGTGAATAACGCGAAACTGTGAGCCTGATGAGGGCAAATCTTAGACCAAACCTTGACCTAACATGCGTTATTCTCTAAAATTTTTATCCAGACCAGGTTTCATTGAATGTTTCAGTGTGGTACCACTTTACTACGTGATCCAATCCAGAAATAGCCCAGGATCTAGCCATGAATTATGAGAAATATGCGAAAGTACGAGCCTGATGAGGGCAAATCCTAGACCTAACCCTGACCTAACATGCGTTATTCTCGAAAATATTTATCAAGACCAGGTTTAATTGAATGTTTCAGTGTGGTACCACATTACTACGTGTTCCAAACCAGAAAAAACCCAGGATCCGTTCAACAAGTATGTGAAGAAGGCGAAATTATGAGTCTGATCAGTGAAAATCTCAGGCCTTACCTAGACCTAACTTGCGTTGTCCTCTAAAATATTGATGGAAACCAGGTTTCATTGACTGTTTCAGTGTGGTACTACATAACTACGTGATGCAATGCAGAAAAAGCCCATGATCTAGCCATCAAGTATGAGAAATATGCGAAAGAATGAGCCTAATGAGAGCAAATCCCAGACCTAACCTAGACCTAACATGCGTTATCCTCTAAAATATTGTGCGAAACCAGGTATTATGGACTGTTTCAGTGTGGTACCACACTACTACGGGATCCAAACCAGAAAAAACCCAGGATCTGTTCAACAAGTATGTGAAAAACGCGAAAGTATGAGCCTGATGAGGTCAAATCCCAGACCAATCCCAGACCTAACATGAATTATTCTCTAAAATATTGATCGAAACCAGGTTTAATCGACTGTTTCAGTGTGGTACCACATAACTACGTGATCCAAACCAGTAAAAACCCAGGATCCGTTTAACAAGTATGTGAGGAATGCGAATGTATGAGTCTGATGAGTGAAAATCCCAGGCCTAACCTAGACCTAACATGCGTTATCCTCAAAAATATTGATCGAAACCTGGTTTAATCGACTGTTTCAGTGTGCTACCACATTACTATGTGATCCAAACCAGAAAATAACCCAGGATCTGTTCAACGAGTGTGTGAAGTGTGCGAAAGTATGAGTCTGATGAGGTCAAATCTCAGACCAATCCCAGACTTAACTTGCGTTATCCTCTAAAATATTGATCGAATCCAGGTTTAATCGACTGTTTCAGTGTGGTACCACATTACTACATGATCCAAACCAGAAAAAACCCAGGATCAGTTCAACAAGTATAAGAAGAATGCGAAAGTATGAGTCTGATGAGTGAAAATCCCAGGGCTAACCTAGACCTAACATGCGTTATCCTCTAAAATATTGATCGAAACCTGGTTTAATCGACTGTCTCAGTTTGGTACCACATTACTATGTGATCCAAACCAGAAAATAACCCAGGATCTGTTCAACGAGTATGTGAAGTGTGCGAAACTATGAGTCTGATGAGGGCTAATCCCAGACCTTTCCCAGACCTAACTTGCGTTATCCTCTAAAATATTGATCGAAACCAGGTTTAACCGACTGTTTCAGTGTGGACCCACATTACTACGTGATCCAAACCAGAAAAAACACAGGATCCGTTCAACAAGTATGTGAAGAATGCGAAAGTATGAGTCTGATGAGTGAAAATCCCAGGCCTAACCCAGACCTAAGTTGCTTTATCCTCTAAAATATTTATCCAGAACAGGTTTCATTGAATGTTTCAGTGTGGTACCACTTTACTACGTGATCCAATCCAGAAATAGCCCAGGATTTAGCCATGAAGTATGAGAAATATGCGATAGTAAGAGCCTGATGAGGGCAAATCCTAGACCTATCCCAGACCTAACTTGCGTTATCCTCTAAAATATTGATCGAAACCAGGTTTAATTGACTGTTTCAGCGTGGTACCACATTACTACGTGATACAATGCAGAAACAGCCCAGGATCTAGCCATGAAGAATGAGAAATATGCGAAAGTATGAGCCTGATGAGGGCAAATCCTAGACGTAACCCAGACCTAACATGCGTTATCCTCTAAAATATTTATCAAGACCAGGTTTAATTGAATGTTTCAGTGTGGTACCACATTACTACGTGATCCAAACCAGACAAAAACCCAGGATCCGTTCAACAAGTATGTGAGGAATGCGAAAGTATGAGTCTGATGAGTGAAAATCCCAGGCCTAACCTAGACCTAACATGCGTTGTCCTCAAAAATATTGATCGAAACCTGGTTTAATCGACTGTTTCAGTGTGGTACCACATTACTATGTGATCCAAACCAGTAAAAACCCAGGATCTGTTCAACGAGTATGGGAAGTGTGCGAAAGTATGAGCCTGATGATGGCAAATCCCAGACCTATCCCAGACCTAACATGCGTTATCCTCTAAAATATTTATCAAGACCAGGTTTAATTGATTGTTTCAGTGTGGACCCACATTACTACGTGATCCAAACCAGAAAAAACCCAGGATCCGTTCAACAAGTATGTGAAGAATGCGAAAGTATGAGTCTGATGAGTGAAAATCCCAGGCCTAACCTAGACCTAACATGCGTTATCCTCAAAAATATAGATCGAAACCTGGTTTAATCGACTGTTTCAGTGTGGTACCACATTACTATGTGATCCAAACCAGAAAATAACCCAGGATCTGTTCAACGAGTATGTGAAGTGTGCGAAACTATGAGTCTGATGAGGGCAAATCCCATACCTATCCCAGACCTAACATGCGTTATCCTCTAAAATATTTATCAAGACCAGGTTTAATTGATTGTTTCACTGTGGACCCACATTACTACGTGATCCAAACCAGAAATAACCCAGCATCCGTTCAACACGTATGTGAGGAATGCGAAAGTATGAGTCTGATGAGTGAAAATCCCAGGCCTGACCTAGACCTAACATGCGTTATCCTCTAAAATATTGAGTGAAACCAGGTTTAATCGACTGTTTCAGTGTGGTACCACATTACTATGTGATCCAAACCAGAAAATAACCCAGGATCTGTTCAACGAGTATGTGAAGTGTGCGAAAGTATGAGTCTGATGAGGGCAAATCCCATACCTATCCCAGACCTAACATGCGTTATCCTCTAAAATATTTATCAAGACCAGGTTTAATTGATTGTTTCACTGTGGACCCACATTACTACGTGATCCAAACCAGAAGTAACCCAGCATCCGTTCAACACGTATGTGAGGAATGCGAAAGTATGAGTCTGATGAGTGAAAATCCCAGGCCTGACCTAGACCTAACATGCGTTATCCTCTAAAATATTGAGTGAAACCAGGTTTAATCGACTGTTTCAGTGTGGTACCACATTACTATGAGATCCAAACCAGAAAATAACCCAGGATCTGTTCAACGAGTATGTGAAGTGTGCGAAAGTATGTGTCCGATGAGGTCAAATCCCAGACCATTCCCAGACTTAACTTGCGTTATCCTCTAAGATATTGATCGAAACCAGGTTTAATCGACTGCTTCAGTGTGGTACCAAATTACTACGTGATCCAAACCAGAAAAAACCCAGGATCAGTTCAACAAGTATGAGAAGATTGCGAAAGTATGAGTCTGATGAGTGAAAATCCCAGGGCTAACCTAGACCTAACATGCGTTATCCTCTAAGCAATTGATCCAAACCAGCTTTAATGGACTGTTTCAGTGTGGTACCACACTACTACGTGATACAAACCAGAAAAAACCCAGGATCTGTTCAACAAGTATGTGAAAAACGCGAAAGTATGAGCCTGATGAGGGCGAATCCCAGGCCTATGCCAGACCTGACTTTTTTTTTTTTTTTTTTTTTTTTTTTTTTTTTTTTTTTTGTCGTGGGGAAAATCTTCGAAAGACTCCCTCCCACCTCCTTGGGGAGAGGTGGGAGGGGTGTGTGGGATTCCCCGCGCCCGTACAACGACAGGCGCGGGACCTACCCACTAAAAACCCCACGGTGACCCTTCGGCACGCTTTGGGAGGATACCGGGAATCGCTCGAAGCATTCTTCCGGTATCCTCCCCGTGCCCGCGCTTTCGCGCCCATCCCCCGGGGGGACAATCGGTCCCCCCAGTAGACACACTGCCTCATAGCGGCGGGACGGGGCCACTCCATCCCGCCGCTATCCGTCCCGGGGCCGCGTTTAGTGGCGGCTGCGAGCCCCAACTCGCAACCGCCCGCGACCCCGTTTCCACCCCTCGGCGGCCGGGCGTTCATGGCCGCACCAGTCCGCCGAGGGTGCCTCCCCTTGCGTCGGACCGGTAGGGGGAGGCACTCCTACCCCCAACCGATCCGACCCGGCGCCGCCTGGCGGGAGGAGGGTCCCCTCAGGACCCCCCTCCCAGCCTAGGTCATCCGCCACGCCGAGGCGGCCGCCCGCGACGCCTCGCGACCGGGCGACGACCTCGGGCCACCGCACGAGCGCGAGCTTCAGTGCGCCGCTGAAGCTCGCGCTCCCTCCCCGCGGCCTCCTTCTGCAACATTACGTTCTCGCAGAAGGAGGCCACGGCCCTCCACTTCTCCTCGCTGCCGACCATGGCGCGCACCACGCCCGGCAGCGAGACATCCCGCCCGACGGCGCCGACCAGGACACGGCGCTCCCCCTCCCACGCGGGGCATACCTCCAGGGTATGATCCGCCGTGTCCTGCTCAGCGTCGCAGTGGCAGCAACGCGCCGTCGGCTCCTTCCCTATCCGGCACAGGTATCTTTCGAAGCTGCCATGCCCGGAAAATACCTGTGCCAGCCGGTAGGTGAGGCTGCCATGGCCTCTGTCCAGCCACTCCATCAGGAGTGGCCGAACAGCCCCGACAGTCCGGTGCCCCGCGGTTGGCACAGCCAGCCGCTCCTGCCACGCGAGCAACACGGACTGCCGGGCCTGGCGCTTCAAATCGCCCCAAGCAGGTTCCTGCCCGCCCGGGACCGCCCCCACCCCCGCGCGTCGGTCGACGCGGTGCCGGTACATCACCGCGTGCGACCGCGCGAGCAGGTCCATGGGCGGCATCCCCGCTAGAACCGTCGCCGCCTCATGTGACATGGTCCGATACCCGCGGACGACCCTGAGCGCCATGCGCCTCTGCACCCGACGCAGCATAGTCATGCTGCGCCGGGAGGCAGCCAGGTCGTCCGCCCAGACGGGGGCCCCGTATAGGGCCACCGACTGGACCATTGCCACATAGAGGCGACGAACTCGGCCCGCCGGGCCCCCCAGGTTGGGCAGGATCCGGCCCAGAGCCGCAACCATCCTTTCCAACCGGGGGACCAGGCAGCGGAAATGCTTCTCGAAACGCCAGTGGCTATCGAGGATCAGCCCTAGATACCTGATCTGGGGCTTCACCTCGATGTCAGCCCCACCCACCCGAATCAGAGGGGGTGGCGGATCCTGCCGAGGTGAATGAAACGCAATCACCTCGGTCTTATGGACCGCCACCGTCATCCCCATCCCCCTGATCCGGTCGACGACGCGTTGCGACCCCTCCTCCGCGCGACGCATGGCCCTCCCCCAGTGCGCCCCGACGGCCAGCACCAGTGTGTCATCCGCATAACACACCGTGCTGACGCCGTCGGGGAGGCCGGCCCGCAACACCGAGTCGTACGCGATGTTCCACAGGAGTGGCCCGAGGACCGACCCCTGCGGAACACCGCAGTACACCTCCCTCCGCATATCACCATCCCGGCCCGGATACTCGATCCACCTGCCGCGGAGATAATCCCCGACGACCGCCCTGAGACAAGGGGGGACTCGATGATATTCGAGTCCCCTCCTTATCTCTTCCCAGGGGAGGGTGTTAAAGGCATTGGCAATATCCAAGGATATTGCCAATGCCACCCCTCCCCGGGAGACGGCCGCCTCCGAGAGGGCCCTCACACGACCTATCGCGTCGATAGTCGATCGGCCCCCCCGGAAACCGAACTGGCAGTCGGCCAGACCGGGATCACCCCGCGACAGGTGCTCGACGAGGCGGGCAGCAATCACACGCTCGAAGAGCTTGCCCACGTCGTCGAGGAGACAAATGGGCCGGTATGCGGAGGGAGACTCCGCGGGCCGACCCTCCTTCCGGAGGAGGACCATCCTCGCCACCTTCCAACTGGGGGGGAATCGCTCTTCCCTCAGGCAGCGGTCGAACAACCGCCTGAGGTCGGCCCCAAGGACGCCCTGGGTCAAGACCCAAACCCGGCCGGGCACACCATCCGGACCCGGGGCCGTGTTACGAACCCCGAGCCGTCTGATGGCCGCTGCCAGCTCCTCCTGCGTGACCCCCAGCTCGGCCGTCCACTCCACTGGGACAGCCGCCGCCGCTGGAGGACGCGGTCCCCTCTCCCCAATTGGGAAGAGTGTATTGACCACGTCCTCCAGCAGCCGGGGGTCAAGACCCTCGGTGACGGGGGGCGCCCACGGGCGGAGCTTATTCAGCACCACCTTATATGGGCGCCCCCATGGATCGTCATCAAGGGTCTGGAGGAGCTCCTTCCATGCCTGGGTCTTGGCCCGTTTGATGGCGACCTGCAGAGCAACCCGCGCCACGCGGTATGCTCCATACAGGTCATCAGCTGCCCTCGCTCGCGCCACGCCGTCGCCTGTACGTTGACGACGGCGCGCGCGGGTGTACTGGCGTCGGGCGCGGACAGTCGCGACTCGCAACTCCGCGATCGCGTCCGACCACCAGTACACCGCCCGGCGAGGAGAAGCCCGCCCGACCCGAGGCATCGCCGCGTCGCAAATACCCGCGACCAATGCTCCGAGCCGGGCGACCTCCTCCTCTATGCTCGGCAACTCGGCCGCTCCCTGCGGCCAAGTTGCAGCGAGGGCAGCTGCCATCAGGGCGTCCTTGTCCAGGCGCCGAAGCGCCCAGCGGCGTGGTGGGGTGCCACGCAGGCGGCCGTGTCGGGATGCACTCGCGGCGGCAGAGACCTCCATCCGGATGTACCGGTGATCGGAGAGTGTCTCTGCCCCCGCGACCACGTGCCAACCCGACACCATGCGCACGGCGTTGGGGGTCGCGAATCCAACATCCACGATGGACCCCCCATATCGCCGCACGCATGTGTGCTCCGACCCCCGGTTCAATACCCGGAGGTCGAGCCCCGCCGCCCAATCGCCCAGGATCCCGCCGCGAACGGAGGTCCTGGGGGATCCCCAAGCCACCGACTTGGCATTAAAATCCCCCAGGACCAGCACCGGCCGGGCCGCGTAGCACTGCACGCATGCCGCGACCTCGGCCAAGTACAGCTCGAACGCAGCGTGACCGCTACGGGGCGAAATGTAGCACCCCACCACAGCGACTCCCCCCCAGTCCACGGCGACGAATCCCCGACCGCGCTCCAACAAGGAGAACGGTGGGGACCCGTCGCCCCCTCCCCATACCGTCGCCACCAAGCCGTCCGCGTCGCCCACACAATGAGGGTGATCAGGGACGCGGTACGGCTCGGCGGCGACCGCCAGGCCAACCCCCCACTCCGCGAGGACTTGGGACATCAAGTCCTGTGCCGCGCGGCAGTGGTTGAGGATGGCCTGGAGGAGGAGGCGGGGCGGCATTAATTAATGGCCGCGCCAGCCTCCTCCCGGCCGTCCGTCCCCGTAGCACCGTCCACCTCCATGGAGGACGATGCCACCGCCCTCGGCACCGGAGCCGGTGCAGCCCGCCTCTTCCTCTCCTTCCGGGAGGGGGGGGAGCACTTCTTGCTCCCCACCCTGTGATCGGCTGGCCTCCCCATGTCCGCACACAGCGGGCAGTGGGGGGCCGCCGAGCACTGGCTCGCACGGTGCTCTTTGGCACCGCAGCGGTAACACTGACCGCTGCGGTCCACCGGCGAGGTGCACCACTGCCTCACGTGCCCCAATTCGAGGCAGCGGTGACACTGGAGCGGGCGCGGCGCGAGGATTTCCACTCGCGCCGAAACCCACCCCACCAACACCCTCCCGGATTCCGCCACCTTACGGGCGGCGGAGAGGGGGCACCGGGCCCACACCGACCCGAGGCCGGAGGGCGACCTGCGGATCTCTCCGATCCGCAGGTCCTCCACAGGACAGTCCCTCGCCCTCGCAAGGGCACGGGACACATCCTGTGCGCTGACCGAGTCGTCCAGCCCACAAACGCGCATCTCCGTGCGCTTCGTGGGCCGGGCGACCCGGACACCTCGCTCGCCCAGCTGCTCCCGGAGCCTCTGGGCGAGACGATCCGCCTTCGCGCCGCCTTCTGCACCGGGGATCTCCAGCAAGAGACCCCCGGTCACGGCCCTCTTCGCCCTCACGGAGGCGATGCCCAGCTCTTCCAGGGAGATATTCTCCCTGGCGAGCCGCATCGCCTCCGCGAGGGTCAGGTCGCCCCCCTGCGCAACGGTCAGCGTCACCGCTGCCGTTTTTGGGGGACGACCTGGTCGTACCTTCCCGACCTTCGCGGCCTTTACCTTGGCCGCCGGCGGCGGAGGCGGAGGCTGCGGTTGCGAAGCCTTCCTCGCCGCCCGCTTCGCCTTCCGCCCCACCACCTCACTCCACGCCACCCCCCCTTGGGAGGGTGCCGTGGAGGACGCGACCACCGCGACCACGGGTACACCACCCCCCTTGGGGGTCGCGACCCGGGGCCCTGGTGCCGCAACGCCGGGCGGAGCCTTCACTCCGCCCTTCTTTGCCTTCCCCGACTGTACCGGAACAGGTCGGGGAGGCACCGCCTTCCTGCTGACCGCTCTTCCGGCGAGGAGCTCCTCCCGGAAGGCGGCCAGCTTGCCATCAATCATGTCCCCAATCCTCCTCAGAAGATCGTCTTCTGAGGAGGACGGGGACTTCTTCACGGGCGGAGTGCGGGTGGAGGGGCGCGCGGTGCCCCGCACCACTGCCGCCGCACTCCGCTTATTTACCTCCGCCGAGGGACGCGGCGGTGGAGGAGGAGGGAGGATGGGAGGGAGGGCCGCGCTGTTCCACAGCGCCTCTGCCCTCCTCCTCCCCTGTCGCTCCTCCTCCAACAGGAGCTGCAGACGGGCGTTCCGCCCTCTGAGCTCCCGCGCCGCCTCCCTCATTTCCTCCGCCGCGGCCTTCAGGGCCTCCGCGCCACCGCTTTTCTGCCCCTTAAAGGCGCAGGCAGCGGCGACTTTCTCCACCCGCCTCAGGGACGAGGAGATCCTCTCCGATATCTCCTCGGTCACCTCGTCCCTGAGGCAACTCAGCCTCACCGACGGGCTCATCGCCCCGCCCACCTCGACGACGGCCTGCCCCGTCCTCTTCCTCTTAGAGCCTATGTGGCTCGTGCTGGAGGAGAAGGACAAGACCGACGCCGTCTCGTCGTCCTCCTCCACCCTCCACGAAGCCGGACCTGGCGCTGAGTGGGGCGCGAGCGCCGCCACCCTAACCCCAACCCCGTCTCCGTCCTCCCCAACCGACAAAACCCGCCCCATCCCCATTTTATTTTCTGTGTCCATAATAGTCCCACGAGATGGTCGGAAATAAAGGTCCACCCGGGCAGAGCCGCCTTACCCGGGTAAGCCTAATACTCCGGGGGTTCGGCAGGTTCCCCGGAGGTGGTCGCTTGGGATTGGGACTTCTCCCCCAACCATGCATCCCATCGCCGCGCACCATAGCTTAGGATTGGAGGGCGATTTTATAGAGTCGCCATACTCGTGGCCCAGGCGGTTAAGCCAAGACCCCCGTTCCTCCTGCCGTCACGTACCATTCACAAAACCAATAGGGAATTGTGAATGGGTCGTTGTGACGACCAACAGGAGGCTTACAGTGTGTGTATGACTCGGGTACCCCGGGTTCGTTAAGCCCGTACTGCAGCTGAAAGGCTGGCAGCCCCTGAGGGAATGCCAGACCTGACTTGCGTTATCCTCTAAAATATTGATCGAAACCAGGTTTAATTGACTGTTTCAGCGTGGTACCACATTACTACGTGATACAAACCAGAAACAGCCCAGGATCTAGCCATGAAGTATGAGAAATATGCGAAAGTATGAGCCTGCTGGGGGCAAATCCTAGACCTAAGCCAAACCTAACATGCGTTATCCTCTAAAATATTTATCAAGACCAGGTTTAATTGATTGTTTCAGTGTGGTACCACATTACTACATGAACCAAACCAGAAAAAACCCAGGATCCGTTCAACAAGTATGTGAAGAATGCGAAAGTATGAGTCTCATGAGCGAAAATCCTAGACCTAACCTAGACCTAACATGCGTTATCCTCTAAAATATTGATCCAAACCAGGTTTAATGGACTGTTTCAGTGTGGTACCACTTTACTACGTGATCCAAAGCAGAAAAAACCCTCGATCAGGTCAACATGTATGTTAAAACTGCGAAAGTATGACCCTGATCAGGGCAAATCCCAGGCCTAACCTAGACCTAACATGCGCTGTCCTCTAAAATATTGATGGAAACCAGGTTTAATTGACTGTTTCAGTGTTGTACTTCATTACTACGTGATCCAATCCAGAAAAAGCCCAGGATCGAGCCCTCAAGTATGAGAAATATGCGAAAGAATGAGCCTGATGAGAGAAAATCCCAGACCTAACCTAGACCTAACATGAATTATTCTCTAAAATATTGGTCGAAACCAGGTTTAATTGACTGATTCAGTGTGGTCCCACATTACTACGTGATCCAAACCAGAAAAAACCCAGGATCCGTTCAACAAGTATGTGAAGAATGTGAAATATGTGTCTGATGAGTGAAAATCCCGAGCCTAACCTAGACCCAACATGCGTTATCCTCAAAAATATTGATCGAAACGTGGTTTAATCGACTGTTTCAGTTTGGTACCACATTACTACGTGATACAAACCAGAAAAAACCCAGGATCTGTTCAACAAGTATGTGAGAAACGCGAAAGTATGAGCCTGATGAGGGCGAATCCCAGACCTATGCCAGACCTAACTTGCGTTATCCTCTAAAATATTGATCGAAACCAGGTTTAACTGACTGTTTCAGCGTGGTACCACATTACTACGTGATACAAACCAGAAACAGCCCAGGATCTAGCCATGAAGTATGAGAAATATGCGAAAGTATGAGCCTGCTGGGGGCAAATCCTAGACCTAAGCCAAACCTAACATGCGTTATCCTCTAAAATATTGATCCAAACCAGGTTTAATGGACTGTTTCAGTGTGGTACCACTTTACTACGTGATCCAAAGCAGAAAAAACCCTCGATCAGGTCAGCATGTATGTTAAAACTGCGAAAGTATGACCCTGATCAGGGCAAATCCCAGGCCTAACCTAGACCTAACATGCGTTGTCCTCTAAAATATTGATGGAAACCAGGTTTAATTGACTGTTTCAGTGTTGTACTTCATTACTACGTGATCCAATCCAGAAAAAGCCCAGGATCTAGCCATCAAGTATGAGAAATATGCGAAAGTATGAGCCTGCTGGGGGCAAATCCTAGACCTAAGCCAAACGTAACATGCGTTATCCTCTAAAATATTTATCAAGACCAGGTTTAATTGACTGATTCAGTGTGGTCCCACATTACTACGTGATCAAAACCAGAAAAAACCCAGGATCCGTTCAACAAGTATAAGAAGAATGCGAAAGTATGAGCCTGATGGGTGAAAATCCCAGGGCTAACCTAGACCTAACATGCGTTATCCTCTAAAATATTGATCCAAACCAGGTTTAATGGACTGTTTCAGTTTGGTACCACATTACTATGTGATCCAAACCAGAAAATAACCCAGGATGTGTTCAGCGAGTATGTGAAGTGTGCGAAAGTATGAGTCTGATGAGGGCAAATCCCAGACCTATCCCAGACCTAACATGCGTTATCCTCAAAAATATTGATCGAAACCTGGTTTAATCGACTGTTTCAGTGTGGTACCACATTACTATGTGATCCAAACCAGAAAATAACCCAGGATCCGTTCAACAAGTATGTGAAGAATACGAAAGTATGAGTCTGATAAGTGAAAATCCCAGGCCTAACCTAGACCTAACATGCGTTATCCTGAAAGATATTGATCGAAACCTGGTTTAATCGACTGTTTCAGTGTGGTACCACATTACTATGTGATCCAAACCAGAAAATAACCCAGGATCTGTTCAACGAGTATGTGAAGTGTGCGAAAGTATGAGTCTGATGAGGTCAAATCCCAGACCAATCCCAGACCTAACTTGCGTTATCCTCTAAAATATTGATCGAAACCAGGTTTAATCGACTGTTTCAGTGTGGTACCATATTACTACGTGATCCAAACCAGAAAAAACCCAGGATCAGTTCAACAAGTATAAGAAGAATGCGAAAGTATGAGTCTGATGAGTGAAAATCCCAGGGCTAACCTAGACCTAACATGCGTTATCCTCTAAAATATTGATCGAAACCTGGTTTAATCGACTGTCTCAGTTTGGTACCACATTACTATGTGATCCAAACCAGAAAATAACCCAGGATCTGTTCAACGAGTATGTGAAGTGTGCGAAAGTATGAGTCTGATGAGGGCTAATCCCAGACCTATCCCAGACCTAACTTGCGTTATCCTCTAAAATATTGATCGAAACCAGGTTTAACCGACTGTTTCAGTGTGGAACCACATTACTACGTGATCCAAACCAGAAAAAACCCAGGATCAGTTCAACAAGTATGTGAAGAATGCGAAAGTATGAGTCTGATGAGTGAAAATGCCAGGCCTAACCTAGACCTAACATGCGTTATCCTCAAAAATATTGATCGAAACCTGGTTTAGTCGACTGTTTGAGTGTAGTATCACACTACTACGTGACCCAAACCAGAAAAAACCCAGGATCAGTTCAACAAGTATAAGAAGAATGCGAAAGTATGAGTCTGATGGGTGAAAATCCCAGGGCTAACCTAGACCTAACATGCGTTATCCTCTAAAATATTGATCGAAACCTGGTTTAATCGACTGTCTCAGTTTGGTACCACATTACTATGTGATCCAAACCAGAAAATAACCCAGGATCTGTTCAACGAGTATGTGAAGTGTGCGAAAGTATGAGTCTGATGAGGGCTAATCCCAGACCTATCCCAGACCTAACTTGCGTTATCCTCTAAAATATTGATCGAAACCAGGTTTAATTGAATGTTTCTGTGTGGTACCACATTACTACGTGATCCAAACCAGTAAAAACCCAGGATCCGTTCTACAAGTATGTGAAGAATGCGAAAGTATGAGTCTGATGAGTGAAAATCCCAGGGCTAACCTGGACCTAACATGCGTTATCCTCTAAAATATTGATCGAAACCTGGTTTAATCGACTGTCTCAGTTTGGTACCACATTACTATGTGATCCAAACCAGAAAATAACCCAGGATCTGTTCAACGAGTATGTGAAGTGTGCGAAAGTATGAGTCTGATGAGGGCAAATCCCAGACCTATCCCAGACCTAACATGTGTTATCCTCTAAAATATTTATCAAGACCAGGTTTAATTGATTGTTTCAGTGTGGACCCACATTACTACGTGATCCAAACCAGAAAAAACCCAGGATCCGTTCAACAAGTATGTGAAGAATGCGAAAGTATGAGTCTGATGAGTGAAAATCGCAGGCCTAACCCAGACCTAAGATGCTTTATCCTCTAAAATATTTATCCAGAACAGGTTTCATTGAATGTTTCAGTGTGGTACCACTTTACTACGTGATCCAATCATGAAATAGCCCAGGATCTAGCCATGAAGTATGAGAAATATGCGATAGTAAGAGCCTGATGAGGGCAAATCCTAGATCTATCCCAGCCCTAACTTGCGTTATCCTCTAAAATATTGATCGAAACCAGGTTTAATTGACTGTTTCAGCGTGGTACCACATTACTACGTGATCCAAACCAGACAAAAACCCAGGATCCGTTCAACAAGTATGTGAGGAATGCGAAAGTATGAGTCTGATGAGTGAAAATCCCAGGCCTAACCTAGACCTAACATGCGTTGTCCTCAAAAATATTGATCGAAACCTGGTTTAATCGACTATTTCAGTGTGGTACCACATTACTATGTGATCCAAACCAGTAAAAAGCCAGGATCTGTTCAACGAGTATGTGAAGTGTGCGAAAGTATGAGTCTGATGAGGGCCACTCCCAGACCTATCCCAGACCTAACATGCGTTATCCTCTAAAATATTTATCAAGACCAGGTTTAATTGATTGTTTCAGTGTGGACCCACATTACTACGTGATCCAAACCAGAAAAAACCCAGGATCCGTTCAACAGGTATGTGAAGAATGCGAAAGTATGAGTCTGATGAGTGAAAATCCCAGGCCTAACCTAGACCTAACACGCGTTATCCTAAAAATATTGATCGAAACCTGGTTTAATCGACTGTTTCAGTGCGGTACCACATTACTATGTGATCCAAACCAGAAAATAACCCAGGATCTGTTCAACAAGTATGTGAAAAACGCGACAGTATGGGCCTGATGAGGGCAAATCCCAGACCTATCCCAGACCTAACTTGCGTTGTTCTCTAAAATATTGATGGAAACCAGGTTTAATCGACTGTTTCAGTGTGGTACCACATTACTATGTGATCCAAACCAGAAAATAACACAGGATCTGTTCAACGAGTATGTGAAGAAAGCGAAAGTATGAGTCTGATGAGGGCTAATCCCAGACCTATCCCAGACCTAACTTGCGATATCCTCTAAAATATTGATCGAAACCAGGTTTAATTGACTGTTTTATTGTGGTACCACACTACTACGGGATCCAAACCAGAAAAAACCCAGGATCTGTTCAACAAGTATGTGAAAAACGCGAAAGTATGAGCCTGATGAGGGCAAATCCCAGACCTATCCCAGACCTAACTTGCGTTGTCCTCTAAAATATTGATGGAAACCAGGTTTAGTTGATTGTTTCAGTGTGGTACCACATTACTACGTGATACAAACCAGAAACAGCCCAGGATCTAGCCATGAAGTATGAGAAATATGCGATAGTATGAGCCTGCTGGGGGCAAATCCTAGACCTAAGCCAAACCTAACATGCGTTATCCTCTAAAATATTTATCAAGACCAGGTTTAATTGAATGTTTCAGAATGGTACCACATTACTACATGAACCAAACCAGAAAAAACCCAGGATCCGTTCAACAAGTATGTGAACAATGCGAAAGTATGAGTCTCATGATCGAAAATCCCAGACCTAACCTAGACCTAACATGCGTTATCCTCTAAAATATTGATCCAAACCAGGTTTAATGGACTGTTTCAGTGTGGTACCACTTTACTACGTGATCCAAAGCAGAAAAAACCCTCGATCAGGTCAACATGTATGTTAAAACTGCGAAAGTATGACCCTGATCAGGGCAAATCCCAGGCCTAACCTAGACCTAACATGTGATGTCCTCTAAAATATTGATGGAAACCAGGTTTAATTGACTGTTTCAGTGTTGTACTTCATTACTACGTGATCCAATCCAGAAAAAGCCCAGGATCGAGCCCTCAAGTATGAGAAATATGCGAAAGAATGAGCCTGATGAGAGAAAATCCCAGACCTAACCTAGACCTAACATGAATTATTCTCTAAAATATTGGTCGAAACCAGGTTTAATTGACTGATTCAGTGTGGTCCCACATTACTATGTGATCCAAACCAGAAAATAACACAGGATCTGTTCAACGAGTATGTGAAGAAAGCGAAAGTATGAGTCTGATGAGGGCTAATCCCAGACCTATCCCAGACCTAACATGCGTTATCCTCTAAAATATTTATCAAGACCAGGTTTAATTGATTGTTTCAGTGTGGACCCACATTACTATGTGATCCAAACCAGAAAAAACCCAGGATCCGTTCAACGGGTATGTGAAGAATGCGAAAGTATGAGTCTGATGAGTGAAAATCCCAGGCCTAACCTAGACCTAACATGCGTTATCCTAAAAAATATTGATCGAAACCTGGTTTAATCGACTGTTTCAGTGCGGTACCACATTACTATGTGATCCAAACCAGAATATAACCCAGGATCTGTTCAACGAGTATGTGAAGTGTGCGAAAGTATGAGTCTGATGAGCGCAAATCCCAGACCTATCCCAGACCTAACATGCGTTATCCTCTAAAATATTTATCAAGACCAGGTTTAATTGATTGTTTCAGTGTGGACCCACATAACTACGTGATCCAAACCAGAAAAAAGCCAGGATCCGTTCAACAAGTATGTGAAGAATGCGAAAGTATGAGTCTGATGAGTGAAAAAACCAGGCCTGACCTAGACCTAACATGCGTTATCCTTTAAAATCTTGATCGAAACCAGGTTTAATGGACTGTTTCAGTGTGGTACCACACTACTACGGGATCCAAACCAGAAAAAACCCAGGATCTGTTCAACGAGTATGTGAAAAACGCGACAGTATGGGCCTGATGAGGGCAAATCCCAGACCTATCCCAGACCTAACTTGCGTTGTCCTCTAAAATATTGATGGAAACCAGGTTTAATTGACTGTTTCAGGGTTGTACTTCATTACTACGTGATCCAAACCAGAAAATGACACAGGATCTGTTCAACGAGTATGTGAAGAAAGCGAAAGTATGAGTCTGATGAGGGCTAATCCCAGACCTATCCCAGACCTAACTTGCGATATCCTCTAAAATATTGATCGAAACCAGGTTTAATTGACTGTTTTATTGTGGTACCACACTACTACGGGATCCAAACCAGAAAGAACCCAGGATCTGTTCAACAAGTATGTGAAAAACGCGAAAGTATGAGCCTGATGAGGGCAAATCCCAGACCTATCCCAGACCTAACTTGCGTTGTCCTCTAAAATATTGATGGAAACCAGGTTTAGTTGATTGTTTCAGTGTGGTCCCACATTATTACGTGATCCAAACCAGAAAAAACCCAGGATCTGTTCAACAAGTATGTGAAAAACGCGACAGTATGGGCCTGATGAGGGCAAATCCCAGACCTATCCCAGACCTAACTTGCGTTGTCCTCTAAAATATTGATGGAAACCAGGTTTAATCGACTGTTTCAGTGTGGTACCACATTACTATGTGATCCAAACCAGAAAATAACACAGGATCTGTTCAACGAGTATGTGAAGAAAGCGAAAGTATGAGTCTGATGAGGGCTAATCCCAGACCTATCCCAGACCTAACTTGCGATATCCTCTAAAATATTGATCGAAACCAGGTTTAATTGACTGTTTTATTGTGGTACCACACTACTACGGGATCCAAACCAGAAAAAACCCAGGATCTGTTCAACAAGTATGTGAAAAACGCGAAAGTATGAGCCTGCTGGGGGCAAATCCTAGGCCTAAGCCAAACCTAACATGCGTTATCCTCTAAAATATTTATCAAGACCAGGTTTAATTGAATGTTTCAGAATGGTACCACATTACTACATGAACCAAACCAGAAAAAACCCAGGATCCGTTCAACAAGTATGTGAACAATGCGAAAGTATGAGTCTCATGATCGAAAATCCCAGACCTAACCTAGACCTAACATGTGATGTCCTCTAAAATATTGATGGAAACCAGGTTTAATTGACTGTTTCAGTGTTGTACTTCATTACTACGTGATCCAATCCAGAAAAAGCCCAGGATCGAGCCCCTCAAGTATGTGAAATATGCGAAAGAATGAGCCTGATGAGAGAAAATCCCAGACCTAACCTTGACCTAACATGAATTATTCTCTAAAATATTGGTCGAAACCAGGTTTAATTGACTGATTCAGTGTGGTCCCACATTACTATGTGATCCAAACCAGAAAATAACCCAGGATCTGTTCAACGAGTATGGGAAGTGTGCGAAAGTATGAGTCTGATGAGGGCAAATCCCAGACCTATCCCAGACCTAACATGCGTTATCCTCTAAAATATTTATCAAGACCAGGTTTAATTGATTGTTTCAGTGTGGACCCACATTACTACGTGATCCAAACCAGAAAAAACCCAGGATCCGTTCAACGGGTATGTGAAGAATGCGAAAGTATGAGTCTGATGAGTGAAAATCCCAGGCCTAACCTAGACCTAACATGCGTTATCCTAAAAAATATTGATCGAAACCTGGTTTAATCGACTGTTTCAGTGCGGTACCACATTACTATGTGATCCAAACCAGAAAATAACCCAGGATCTGTTCAACGAGTATGTGAAGTGTGCGAAAGTATGAGTCTGATGAGCGCAAATCCCAGACCTATCCCAGACCTAACATGCGTTATCCTCTAAAATATTTATCAAGACCAGGTTTAATTGATTGTTTCAGTGTGGACCCACATAACTACGTGATCCAAACCAGAAAAAACCCAGGATCTGTTCAACAAGTATGTGAAAAACGCGACAGTATGGGCCTGATGAGGGCAAATCCCAGACCTATCCCAGACCTAACTTGCGTTGTCCTCTAAAATATTGATGGAAACCAGGTTTAATCGACTGTTTCAGTGTGGTACCACATTACTATGTGATCCAAACCAGAAAATAACACAGGATCTGTTCAACGAGTATGTGAAGAAAGCGAAAGTATGAGTCTGATGAGGGCTAATCCCAGACCTATCCCAGACCTAACTTGCGATATCCTCTAAAATATTGATCGAAACCAGGTTTAATTGACTGTTTTATTGTGGTACCACACTACTACGGGATCCAAACCAGAAAAAACCCAGGATCTGTTCAACAAGTATGTGAAAAACGCGAAAGTATGAGCCTGATGAGGGCAAATCCCAGACCTATCCCAGACCTAACTTGCGTTGTCCTCTAAAATATTGATGGAAACCAGGTTTAGTTGATTGTTTCAGTGTGGTACCACATTACTACGTGATACAAACCAGAAACAGCCCAGGATCTAGCCATGAAGTATGAGAAATATGCGAAACTATGAGCCTGCTGGGGGCAAATCCTAGACCTAAGCCAAACCTAACATGCGTTATCCTCTAAAATATTTATCAAGACCAGGTTTAATTGAATGTTTCAGAATGGTACCACATTACTACATGAACCAAACCAGAAAAAACCCAGGATCCGTTCAACAAGTATGTGAACAATGCGAAAGTATGAGTCTCATGATCGAAAATCCCAGACCTAACCTAGACCTAACATGCGTTATCCTCTACAATATTGATCCAAACCAGGTTTAATGGACTGTTTCAGTGTGGTACCACTTTACTACGTGATCCAAAGCAGAAAAAACCCTCGATCAGGTCAACATGTATGTTAAAACTGCGAAAGTATGACCCTGATCAGGGCAAATCCCAGGCCTAACCTAGACCTAACATGTGATGTCCTCTAAAATATTGATGGAAACCAGGTTTAATTGACTGTTTCAGTGTTGTACTTCATTACTACGTGATCCAATCCAGAAAAAGCCCAGGATCGAGCCCTCAAGTATGAGAAATATGCGAAAGAATGAGCCTGATGAGAGAAAATCCCAGACCTAACCTAGACCTAACATGAATTATTCTCTAAAATATTGGTCGAAACCAGGTTTAATTGACTGATTCAGTGTGGTCCCACATTACTATGTGATCCAAACCAGAAAATAACCCAGGATCTGTTCAACGAGTATGGGAAGTGTGCGAAAGTATGAGTCTGATGAGGGCAAATCCCAGACCTATCCCAGACCTAACATGCGTTATCCTCTAAAATATTTATCAAGACCAGGTTTAATTGATTGTTTCAGTGTGGACCCACATTACTATGTGATCCAAACCAGAAAAAACCCAGGATCCGTTCAACGGGTATGTGAAGAATGCGAAAGTATGAGTCTGATGAGTGAAAATCCCAGGCCTAACCTAGACCTAACATGCGTTATCCTAAAAAATATTGATCGAAACCTGGTTTAATCGACTGTTTCAGTGCGGTACCACATTACTATGTGATCCAAACCAGAAAATAACCCAGGATCTGTTCAACGAGTATGTGAAGTGTGCGAAAGTATGAGTCTGATGAGCGCAAATCCCGGACCTATCCCAGACCTAACATGCGTTATCCTCTAAAATATTTATCAAGACCAGGTTTAATTGATTGTTTCAGTGTGGACCCACATAACTACGTGATCCAAACCAGAAAAAAGCCAGGATCCGTTCAACAAGTATGTGAAGAATGCGAAAGTATGAGTCTGATGAGTGAAAAAACCAGGCCTGACCTAGACCTAACATGCGTTATCCTCTAAAATCTTGATCGAAACCAGGTTTAATGGACTGTTTCAGTGTGGTACCACACTACTACGGGATCCAAACCAGAAAAAACCCAGGATCTGTTCAACGAGTATGTGAAAAACGCGACAGTATGGGCCTGATGAGGGCAAATCCCAGACCTATCCCAGACCTAACTTGCGTTGTCCTCTAAAATATTGATGGAAACCAGGTTTAATTGACTGTTTCAGGGTTGTACTTCATTACTACGTGATGCAATCCAGAAAAGCTCAGGATCTAGCCATCAAGTATGAGAAATATGCGAAAGAATGAGCCTGATGAGAGCAAATCCCAGACCTATCCCAGACCTAACTTGCGTTGTCCTCTAAAACATTGATGGAAACCAGGTTTAATTGACTGTTTCAGTGTTGTACTTCATTACTACGTGATGCAATCCAGAAAAAGCTCAGGATCTAGCCATCAAGTATGAGAAATATGCGAAAGAATGAGCCTGATGAGAGCAAATCCCAGACCTATCCCAGACCTAACATGCGTTATCCTCAAAAATATTGTTCGAAACCTGGTTTAATCGACTGTTTCAGTGTGGTACCACATTACTATGTGATCCAAACCAGAAAATAACACAGGATCTGTTCAACGAGTATGTGAAGAAAGCGAAAGTATGAGTCTGATGAGGGCTAATCCCAGACCTATCCCAGACCTAACTTGCGATATCCTCTAAAATATTGATCGAAACCAGGTTTAATTGACTGTTTTATTGTGGTACCACACTACTACGGGATCCAAACCAGAAAAAACCCAGGATCTGTTCAACAAGTATGTGAAAAACGCGACAGTATGGGCCTGATGAGGGCAAATCCCAGACCTATCCCAGACCTAACTTGCGTTGTCCTCTAAAATATTGATGGAAACCAGGTTTAGTTGATTGTTTCAGTGTGGTACCACATTACTACGTGATACAAACCAGAAACAGCCCAGGATCTAGCCATGAAGTATGAGAAATATGCGAAACTATGAGCCTGCTGGGGGCAAATCCTAGACCTAAGCCAAACCTAACATGCGTTATCCTCTAAAATATTTATCAAGACCAGGTTTAATTGAATGTTTCAGAATGGTACCACATTACTACATGAACCAAACCAGAAAAAACCCAGGATCCGTTCAACAAGTATGTGAACAATGCGAAAGTATGAGTCTCATGATCGAAAATCCCAGACCTAACCTAGACCTAACATGCGTTATCCTCTACAATATTGATCCAAACCAGGTTTAATGGACTGTTTCAGTGTGGTACCACTTTACTACGTGATCCAAAGCAGAAAAAACCCTCGATCAGGTCAACATGTATGTTAAAACTGCGAAAGTATGACCCTGATCAGGGCAAATCCCAGGCCTAACCTAGACCTAACATGTGATGTCCTCTAAAATATTGATGGAAACCAGGTTTAATTGACTGTTTCAGTGTTGTACTTCATTACTACGTGATCCAATCCAGAAAAAGCCCAGGATCGAGCCCTCAAGTATGAGAAATATGCGAAAGAATGAGCCTGATGAGAGAAAATCCCAGACCTAACCTAGACCTAACATGAATTATTCTCTAAAATATTGGTCGAAACCAGGTTTAATTGACTGATTCAGTGTGGTCCCACATTACTATGTGATCCAAACCAGAAAATAACCCAGGATCTGTTCAACGAGTATGGGAAGTGTGCGAAAGTATGAGTCTGATGAGGGCAAATCCCAGACCTATCCCAGACCTAACATGCGTTATCCTCTAAAATATTTATCAAGACCAGGTTTAATTGATTGTTTCAGTGTGGACCCACATTACTATGTGATCCAAACCAGAAAAAACCCAGGATCCGTTCAACGGGTATGTGAAGAATGCGAAAGTATGAGTCTGATGAGTGAAAATCCCAGGCCTATCCCAGACCTAACTTGCGTTGTCCTCTAAAATATTGATGGAAACCAGGTTTAATTGACTGTTTCAGGGTTGTACTTCATTACTACGTGATGCAATCCAGAAAAGCTCAGGATCTAGCCATCAAGTATGAGAAATATGCGAAAGAATGAGCCTGATGAGAGCAAATCCCAGACCTATCCCAGACCTAACTTGCGTTGTCCTCTAAAACATTGATGGAAACCAGGTTTAATTGACTGTTTCAGTGTTGTACTTCATTACTACGTGATGCAATCCAGAAAAAGCTCAGGATCTAGCCATCAAGTATGAGAAATATGCGAAAGAATGAGCCTGATGAGAGCAAATCCCAGACCTATCCCAGACCTAACATGCGTTATCCTCAAAAATATTGTTCGAAACCTGGTTTAATCGACTGTTTCAGTGTGGTACCACATTACTATGTGATCCAAACCAGAAAATGACACAGGATCTGTTCAACGAGTATGTGAAGAAAGCGAAAGTATGAGTCTGATGAGGGCTAATCCCAGACCTATCCCAGACCTAACTTGCGATATCCTCTAAAATATTGATCGAAACCAGGTTTAATTGACTGTTTTATTGTGGTACCACACTACTACGGGATCCAAACCAGAAAAAACCCAGGATCTGTTCAACAAGTATGTGAAAAACGCGACAGTATGGGCCTGATGAGGGCAAATCCCAGACCTATCCCAGACCTAACTTGCGTTGTCCTCTAAAATATTGATGGAAACCAGGTTTAATCGACTGTTTCAGTGTGGTACCACATTACTATGTGATCCAAACCAGAAAATAACACAGGATCTGTTCAACGAGTATGTGAAGAAAGCGAAAGTATGAGTCTGATGAGGGCTAATCCCAGACCTATCCCAGACCTAACTTGCGATATCCTCTAAAATATTGATCGAAACCAGGTTTAATTGACTGTTTTATTGTGGTACCACACTACTACGGGATCCAAACCAGAAAAAACCCAGGATCTGTTCAACAAGTATGTGAAAAACGCGAAAGCATGAGCCTGCTGGGGGCAAATCCTAGGCCTAAGCCAAACCTAACATGCGTTATCCTCTAAAATATTTATCAAGACCAGGTTTAATTGAATGTTTCAGAATGGTACCACATTACTACATGAACCAAACCAGAAAAAACCCAGGATCCGTTCAACAAGTATGTGAACAATGCGAAAGTATGAGTCTCATGATCGAAAATCCCAGACCTAACCTAGACCTAACATGTGATGTCCTCTAAAATATTGATGGAAACCAGGTTTAATTGACTGTTTCAGTGTTGTACTTCATTACTACGTGATCCAATCCAGAAAAAGCCCAGGATCGAGCCCTCAAGTATGTGAAATATGCGAAAGAATGAGCCTGATGAGAGAAAATCCCAGACCTAACCTAGACCTAACATGAATTATTCTCTAAAATATTGGTCGAAACCAGGTTTAATTGACTGATTCAGTGTGGTCCCACATTACTATGTGATCCAAACCAGAAAATAACCCAGGATCTGTTCAACGAGTATGGGAAGTGTGCGAAAGTATGAGTCTGATGAGGGCAAATCCCAGACCTATCCCAGACCTAACATGCGTTATCCTCTAAAATATTTATCAAGACCAGGTTTAATTGATTGTTTCAGTGTGGACCCACATTACTACGTGATCCAAACCAGAAAAAACCCAGGATCCGTTCAACGGGTATGTGAAGAATGCGAAAGTATGAGTCTGATGAGTGAAAATCCCAGGCCTAACCTAGACCTAACATGCGTTATCCTAAAAAATATTGATCGAAACCTGGTTTAATCGACTGTTTCAGTGCGGTACCACATTACTATGTGATCCAAACCAGAAAATAACCCAGGATCTGTTCAACGAGTATGTGAAGTGTGCGAAAGTATGAGTCTGATGAGCGCAAATCCCAGACCTAACATGCGTTATCTTCTAAAATATTTATCAAGACCAGGTTTAATTGATTGTTTCAGTGTGGACCCACATAACTACGTGATCCAAACCAGAAAAAACCCAGGATCCGTTCAACAAGTATGTGAAGAAAGCGAAAGTATGAGTCTGATGAGTGAAAAAACCAGGCCTGACCTAGACCTAACATGCGTTATCCTCTAAAATATTGATCGAAACCAGGTTTAATGGACTGTTTCAGTGTGGTACCACACTACTACGGGATCCAAACCAGAAAAAACCCAGGATCTGTTCAACGAGTATGTGAAAAACGCGACAGTATGGGCCTGATGAGGGCAAATCCCAGACCTATCCCAGACCTAACTTGCGTTGTCCTCTAAAACATTGATGGAAACCAGGTTTAATTGACTGTTTCAGTGTTGTACTTCATTACTACGTGATGCAATCCAGAAAAAGCTCAGGATCTAGCCATCAAGTATGAGAAATATCCGAAAGAATGAGCCTGATGAGAGCAAATCCCAGACCTATCCCAGACCTAACTTGCGTTGTCCTCTAAAATATTGATGGAAACCAGGTTTAGTTGATTGTTTCAGTGTGGTCCCACATTATTACGTGATCCAAACCAGAAAAAACCCAGGATCTGTTCAACATGTATGAGAAATATGCGAAAGAATGAGCCTGATGAGAGCAAATCCCAGACCTAACCTAGACCTAACATGAATTTTTCTCTAAAATATTGATCGAAACCAGGTTTAATTGACTGTTTCAGCGTTGTACCACATTACTACGTGATACAATCCAGAAACAGCCCAGAATCTAGCCATGAAGTATGAGAGATATGCGAAAGTATGAGCCTGCTGAGGGCAAATCCTAGACCTAACCCAAGCCTAACATGCGTTATCCTCTAAAATATTTATCAAGACCAGGTTTAATTGATTGTTTCAGTGTGGTCCCACATTACAACGTGATCCAAACCAGAAAAAACCCAGGATCCGTTCAACAAGTATGTGAAGAATGCGAAAGTATGAGTCTGATGTGTGAAAATCACAGGCCTAACCTAGACCTAACATGCGTTATCCTCAAAAATATAGATCGAAACCTGGTTTAATCGACTGTTTCAGTGTGGTACCACATTACTATGTGATCCAAACCAGAAAATAACCCAGGATCTGTTCAACGAGTATGTGAAGTGTGCGAAAGTATGAGCCTGATGAGGGCGAATCCCAGACCTATGCCAGACCTGACTTGCGTTATCCTCTAAAATATTTATCAAGACCAGATTTAATTGATTGTTTCACTGTGGACCCACATTACTACGTGATCCAAACCAGAAAAAACCCAGCATCCGTTCAACACGTATGTGAGGAATGCGAAAGTATGAGTCTGATGAGTGAAAATCCCAGGCCTGACCTAGACCTAACATGCGTTATCCTCTAAAATATTGAGTGAAACCAGGTTTAATCGACTGTTTCAGTGTGGTACCACATTACTATGAGATCCAAACCAGAAAATAACCCAGGATCTGTTCAACGAGTATGTGAAGTGTGCGAAAGTATGTGTCTGATGAGGTCAAATCCCAGACCATTCCCAGACTTAACTTGCGTTATCCTCTAAGATATTGATCGAAACCAGGTTTAATCGACTGCTTCAGTGTGGTACCAAATTACTACGTGATCCAAACCAGAAAAAACCCAGGATCAGTTCAACAAGTATGAGAAGATTGCGAAAGTATGAGTCTGATGAGTGAAAATCCCAGGGCTAACCTAGACCTAACATGCGTTATCCTCTAAGCAATTGATCCAAACCAGCTTTAATGGACTCTTTCGGTGTGGTACCACACTACTACGTGATACAAACCAGAAAAAACCCAGGATCTGTTCAACAAGTATGTGAAAAACGCGAAAGTATGAGCCTGATGAGGGCGAATCCCAGACCTATGCCAGACCTGACTTGCGTTATCCTCTAAAATATTGATCGAAACTAGGTTTAATTGACTGTTTCAGCGTGGTACCACATTACTACGTGATACAAACCAGAAACAGCCCAGGATCTAGCCATGAAGTATGAGAAATATGCTAAAGTATGAGCCTGCTGGGGGCAAATCCTAGACCTAAGCCAAACCTAACATGCGTTATCCTCTAAAATATTTATCAAGACCAGGTTTAATTGATTGTTTCAGTGTGGTACCACATTACTACATGAACCAAACCAGAAAAAACCCAGGATCCGTTCAACAAGTATGTGAAGAATGCGAAAGTATGAGTCTCATGAGCGAAAATCCTAGACCTAACCTAGACCTAACATGCGTTATCCTCTAAAATATTGATCCAAACCAGTTTTAATGGACTGTTTCAGTGTGGTACCACTTTACTACGTGATCCAAAGCAGAAAAAACCCTCGATCAGGTCAACATGTATGTTAAAACTGCGAAAGTATGACCCTGATCAGGGCAAATCCCAGGCCTAACCTAGACCTAACATGCGCTGTCCTCTAAAATATTGATGGAAACCAGGTTTAATTGACTGTTTCAGTGTTGTACTTCATTACTACGTGATCCAATCCAGAAAAAGCCCAGGATCGAGTCCTCAAGTATGAGAAATATGCGAAAGAATGAGCCTGATCAGAGAATATCCCAGACCTAACCTAGACCTAACATGAATTATTCTCTAAAATATTGGTCGAAACCAGGTTTAATTGACTGATTCAGTGTGGTCCCACATTACTACGTGATCCAAACCAGAAAAAACCCAGGATCCGTTCAACAAGTATGTGAAGAATGTGAAATATGTGTCTGATGAGTGAAAATCCCGGGCCTAACCTAGACCTAACATGCGTTATCCTCAAAAATATTGATCGAAACGTGGTTTAATCGACTGTTTCAGTGTGGTGCCACATTACTATGTGATCCAAACCAGAAAAAAACCCAGGATCTGTTCAACGAGTATGTGAAGTGTGCGAAAGTATGAGGCTGATGAGGTCAAATCCCAGACCAATCCCAGACTTAACTTGCGTTATCCTCTAAAATATTGATCGAAACCAGGTTTAATCGACTGCTTCAGTGTGGTACCACATTACTACGTGATCCAAACCAGAAAAAACCCAGGATCAGTTCAACAAGTATAAGAAGAATGCGAAAGTATGAGTCTGATGGGTGAAAATCCCAGGGCTAACCTAGACCTAACATGCGTTATCCTCTAAAATATTGATCCAAACCAGGTTTAATGGACTGTTTCAGTGTGGTACCACATTACTACGTGATATAAACCAGAAAAAACGCAGGATCCGTTCAACAAGTATGTGAGGAATGCGAAAGTATGAGTCTGATGAGTGAAAGTCCCAGGCCTAACCTAGACCTAACATGCGTTATCCTCAAAAATATTGGTCGAAACCTGGTTTAATCGACTGTTTCAGTTTGGTACCACATTACTACGTGATACAAACCAGAAAAAACCCAGGATCTGTTCAACAAGTATGTGAGAAACGCGAAAGTATGAGCCTGATGAGGGCGAATCCCAGACCTATGCCAGACCTAACTTGCGTTATCCTCTAAAATATTGATCGAAACCAGGTTTAATTGACTGTTTCAGCGTGGTACCACATTACTACGTGATACAAACCAGAAACAGCCCAGGATCTAGCCATGAAGTATGAGAAATATGCGAAAGTATGAGCCTGCTGGGGGCAAATCCTAGACCTAAGCCAAACCTAACATGCGTTATCCTCTAAAATATTTATCAAGACCAGGTTTAATTGAATGTTTCAGAATGGTACCACATTACTACATGAACCAAACCAGAAAAAACCCAGGATCCGTTCAACATGTATGTGAACAATGCGAAAGTATGAGTCTCATGATCGAAAATCCCAGACCTAACCTAGACCTAACATGCGTTATCCTCTAAAATATTGATCCAAACCAGGTTTAATGGACTGTTTCAGTGTGGTACCACTTTACTACGTGATCCAAAGCAGAAAAAACCCTCGATCAGGTCAGCATGTATGTTAAAACTGCGAAAGTATGACCCTGATCAGGGCAAATCCCAGGCCTAACCTAGACCTATCATGCGCTGTCCTCTAAAATATTGATGGAAACCAGGTTTAATTGACTGTTTCAGTGTTGTACTTCATTACTACGTGATCCAATCCAGAAAAAGCCCAGGATCTAGCCATCAAGTATGAGAAATATGCGAAAGTATGAGCCTGCTGGGGGCAAATCCTAGACCTAAGCCAAACCTAACATGCGTTATCCTCTAAAATATTTATCAAGACCAGGTTTAATTGACTCATTCAGTGTGGTCCCACATTACTACGTGATCAAAACCAGAAAAAACCCAGGATCCGTTCAACAAGTATAAGAAGAATGCGAAAGTATGAGTCTGATGGGTGAAAATCCCAGGGCTAACCTAGACCTAACATGCGTTATCCTCTAAAATATTGATCCAAACCAGGTTTAATGGACTGTTTCAGTTTGGTACCACATTACTACGTGATCCAAACCGGAAAAAACCCAGGATCAGTTCAACAAGTATGTGAAGAATGCGAAAGTATGAGTCTGATGAGGGCAAATCCCAGACCTATCCCAGACCTAACATGCGTTATCCTCTAAAATATATATCAAGACCAGGTTTAATTGATTGTTTCAGTGTGGACCCACATTACTACGTGATCCAAACCAGAAAAAACCCAGGATCCGTTCAAAAAGTATGTGAAGAATGCGAATGTATGAGTCTGATGAGTGAAAATCCCAGGCCTAACCTAGACCTAACATGCGTTATCCTCAAAAATATTGATCGAAACCTGGTTTAATCGACAGTTTCAGTGTGGTACCACATTACTATGTGATCCAAACCAGAAAATAACTCAGGATGTGTTCAGCGAGTATGTGAAGTGTGTGAAAGTATGAGTCTGATGAGGGCAAATCCCAGACCTATCCCAGACCTAACACGCGTTATCCTCTAAAATATTTATCCAGACCAGGTTTCATTGAGTGTTTCAGTGTGGTACCACTTTACTACGTGATACAATCCAGAAATAGCCCAGGATCTAGCCATGAAGTATGAGAAATATGCGATAGTAAGAGCCTGATGAGGGCAAATCCTAGACCTATCCCAGTCCTAACTTGCGTTATCCTCTAAAATATTGATCGAAACCAGGTTTAATTGACTGTTTTAGTGTGGTACCACATTACTACGTGATCCAAACCAGAAAAAAACCAGGATCTGTTCAACAAGTATGTGAAAAACGCGAAACTGTGAGCCTGATGAGGGCAAATCTTAGACCTAACCCAGACCTAAGATGCGTTGTCCTCTAAAATATTTATCCAGACCAGGTTTCATTGAATGTTTCAGTGTGGTACCACATAACTACGTGATCCAAACCAGTAAAAACCCAGGATCCGTTTAACAAGTATGTGAGGAATGCGAATGTATGAGTCTGATGAGTGAAAATCCCAGGCCTAACCTAGACCTAACATGCGTTATCCTCAAAAATATTGATCGAAACCTGGTTTAATCGACTGTTTCAGTGTGGTACCACATTACTATGTGATCCAAACCAGAAAAAACCCAGGATCTGTTCAACAAGTATGTGGAAAACGCGAAACTGTGAGCCTGATGAGGGCAAATCCTAGACCTAACCCAGTCCTAACTTGCGTTATCCTCTAAAATATTGATCGAAACCAGGTTTAATTGACTGTTTTAGTGTGGTACCACATTACTATGTGATCCAAACCAGAAAATAACGCAGGATCTGTTCAACGAGTATGTGAAGTGTGCGAAAGTATGAGTCTGATGAGGGCAAATCCCAGACCTATCCCAGACCTAACATGTGTTATCCTCTAAAATATTTATCAAGACCAGGTTTAATTGAATGTTTCAGTGTGGTACCACATTACTACGTGATCCAAACCAGACAAAAACCCAGGATCCGTTCAACAAGTATGTGAGGAATGCGAAAGTATGAGTCTGATGAGTGAAAATCCCAGGCCTAACCTAGACCTAACATGCGTTGTCCTCAAAAATATTGATCGAAACCTGGTTTAATCGACTGTTTCAGTGTGGTACCACATTACTATGTGATCCAAACCAGAAAAAACCCAGGATCTGTTCAACAAGTATGTGGAAAACGCGAAACTGTGAGCCTGATGAGGGCAAATCCTAGACCTAACCCAGACCTAACATGCGTTATCCTCTAAAATATTTATGAAGACCAGGTTTAATTGAATGTTTCAGTGTGGTACCACATTACTATGTGATCCAAACCAGAAAATAACGCAGGATCTGTTCAACGAGTATGTGAAGTGTGCGAAAGTATGAGCCCGATGAGGGCAAATCCTAGACCTAACCCAGACCTAACATACGTTATTCTCTAAAATATTTATCAAGACCAGGTTTAATTGAATGTTTCAGTGTGGTACCACATTACTATGTGATCCAAACCAGAAAATAACGCAGTATCCGTTCAACAAGTATGTGAAGTGTACGAAAGTATGAGCCTGATGAGAGCAAATCCCAGACCTAACCTAGACCTAACATGAATTATTCTCTAAAATATTGGTCGAAACCAGGTTTAATTGACTGTTTCAGTGTGGTCCCACACTACTACGTGACCCAAACCAGAAAAAACACAGGATCCGTTCAACAAGTATGTGAAAAACGCGAAACTGTGAGCCTGATGAGGGCAAATCTTAGACCTAACCTTGACCTAACATGCGTTATCCTCTAAAATTTTTATCCAGACCAGGTTTCATTGAATGTTTCAGTGTGGTACCACTTTACTACGTGATCCAATCCAGAAATAGCCCAAGATCTAGCCATGAAGTTGGAGAAGTATGCGAAAGAATGAGCCTAATGAGAGCAAATCCCAGACCTAACCTAGACCTAACATGCGTTATCCTCTAAAATATTGAGCGAAACCAGGTTTGATGGACAGTTTCAGTGTGGTACCACACTACTACGGGATCCAAACCAGAAAAAACCCAGGATCTGTTCAACAAGTATGTGAAAAACGCGAAAGTATGAGCCTGATGAGGTCAAATCCCAGACCAATCCCAGACTTAACTTTCGTTATCCTCTAAGATATTGATCGAAACCAGGTATAATCGTCTGTTTCAGTGTGGTACCACATTACTACGTGATCCAAACCAGAAAAAACCCAGGATCAGTTCAACAAGTATGTGAAGAATGCGAAAGTATGAGTCTGATGAGTGAAAATCCCAGGGCTAACCTAGACCTAACATGCGTTGTCCTCAAAAACATTGATCGAAACCTGGTTTAATCGACTGTTTCAGTGTGGTACCACATTACTATGTGATCCAAACCAGAAAATAACCCAGGATCTGTTCAACGAGTATGTGAAGTGGGCGAAAGTATGAGTCTGATGAGGGCAAATCCCATACCTATCCCAGACCTAACATGCGTTATCCTCTAAAATATTGAGCGAAACCAGGTTTAATGGACTGTTTCAGTGTGGTACCACACTACTACGGGATCCAAACCAGAAAAAACCCAGGATCTGTTCAACAAGTATGTGAAGTGTGCGAAAGTATGAGTCTGATGAGGTCAAATCCCAGACCAATCCCAGACTTAACTTGCGTTATCCTCTAAAATATTGATCGGAACCAGGTTTAATCGACTGTTTCAGCGTGGTACCACATTACAACGTGATACATTCCAGAAATAGCCCAGGATCTAGCCATGATGTATGAGAAAGATGCGAAAGTATGAGCATGATGAGGGCAAATTCTAGACCTGATCCAGACCTAACATGCGTTATCCTCTAAAATATTTTTCAAGACCAGGTTTAATTGACTGTTTCAGTGTGGTCCCACATTACTACGTGATCCAAACCAGAAAAAACCCAGGATCCGTTCTACAAGTATGTGAAGAATGCGAAAGTATGAGTCTGATGAGTGAAAATCCCAGGCCTAACCTAGACCTAACATGCGTTATACTCAAAAATATTGATCGAAACCTGGTTTAATCGACTGTTTCAGTGCGGTACCACATTACTATGTGATCCAAACCAGAAAATAACCCAGGATCTGTTCAACGAGTATGTGAAGTGTGCAAAAGTATGAGCCTGATGAGGGCAAATCCCAGACCTATCCCAGACCTAACTTGCGTTGTCCTCTAAAATATTGATGGAAACCAGGTTTAATTGACTATTTCAGTGCTGTACTTCATTACTACGTGACGCAATCCAGAAAAAGCTCAGGATCTAGCCATCAAGTATGAGAAATATGCGAAAGAATGAGCATGATGAGAGCAAATCCCAGACCTATCCCAGACCTAACTTGCGTTATCCTCCAAAATATTGATCGAAACCAGGTTTAATTGACTGTTTTAGTGTGGTACCACATTACTACGTGATCCAAACCAGAAAAAACCCAGGATCTGTTCAACAAGTATGTGAAAAACGCGAAACTGTGAGCCTGATGAGGGCAAATCTTAGACCTAACCCAGACCTAAGATGCGTTATCCTCTAAAATATTTATCCAGACCAGGTTTCATTGAATGTTTCAGTGTGGTACCACTTTACTACGTGATCCAATCCAGAAATAGCCCAGGATCTAGCCATGAAGTATGAGAAATATGCGATAGTAAGAGCCTGATGAGGGCAAATCCAAGACCTATCCCAGACCTAACTTGCGTTATCCTCTAAAGTATTGATCGAAACCAGGTTTAATTGACTGTTTCAGTGTGGTACCACTTTACTACGTGAAACAATGCAGAAACAGCCCAGGATCTAGCCTTGAAGTATGAGTGTTTAAATATCGCGTTAATTCGACGTATTTTCGAGTAAAATATAATTCGTCACCCGGTATTGTTTTTTCGGCGTACGTAAGACCAGAGGTACCTCGGTCGTCGTGTCCGCTACGCGAAAACAGTACGGGATAGAAAAACAGCCGCTCTCGGGTTTTTTTCGAGACCTCACGCGATCGATCACGTAACGCTCAATTTCGAAACGAAAGTTTCGACGCGCGTGTCTAGAGAAGGTACGACAATTTTGTATTAGACAAAGACGGACTCAAAAAACGTTCACAGCGCCGCTCTACGGAGGTTTCACCCTTCGAGCGAACATTTTGACTGTCCGTGCTCGTCCGTCACTCTTAATCTGGAACCGGCAGGGAGCACATGGGCATACGACCCCGCTCCTCGGGCATTCCATAGTTCTCGAATAGTTACGAGTCACTCGAACTTTTCGAATAAATTCTGAACGTGGAATAGGAAGGACTCCATACGAGAACGGATTGTAAAAACAATCTTTTACCGTGACTCCTTCCGTAACCCGTTCACAATTTAAATTAAAAAATCGTAAACGAGGAAAGGAATCGAATACGAGGACGGATTGTGAATCAATCTCTTCCCGTGATTCCTTTCGCAACTCGGTGTAATTCGATAAAGATCAGGTCGGGTTTCGACCAGATCAAAGCGACTGTAGAATTTCGTGAATTATAATCCGAAATTCCCATTCAGCGGTGGCTATAGTCCACATCAGTCTGACATCAGACACGTATCGCTGCAATCAGAGGTCGTGTCCGAGGTTTCGAATTTGAATCTCGAACCTCTCGACTGTCGAACGGTGCAAACCCACCCTTAGGGGCCTTCGTGGCGTGCATACCCTGGGTGGTATTACCGTCCTCCAGTCGGTGTTCGGGACAATACTTGAGTTCCGGCATCCGGCGACCAGCTAGAGCGCTGTTCAATCATCGCCAGTGTGTACGGACCCTGTGCGTAGAACCGCTCAGTATAGCGCCGTGGTGTACGCACTATAATTATAAGTCGCTGCACGCGCTGTAAAGGTGCTGCACCACACAGTGCCCGTACGCATTACGAGGACGATAAACGGCCGAGGAGCAGGTAAATAGTTGGAGCCTTACAACCTCCCTCTGTTAACCTCTCCGGCGACAGTCGAAATTAGCAGTCGGGAAAAATCGAGATAGATTCTCGTCTCCCAAATCTGCAATCAAACGTTTCCTGGTTTAAAGGGAACGTTCACACATACAGTCCACTAGCTTAGCTGCGTAACGCGGCGGCCGAGTTCCCCGCTCGCAAGTGCGACAAGCACAACCAAGAGCGCGTGAACCTTAGAACGAGACGGACAACGTGACTCACGTTACTCGATATTTACGCATAGTCTCGTCTCTTTTGTTTCAGGATAGAGCAACGCGAACCGCCGAACGGAGACGGCCCATCGGCGGGGTTTTTTCTGGCCAGACGCCGGCCAGACGTCCAGGCGGTTCGAGTTAAAGTTAAGAGTTTGTGTTTTGTGTTCGTCCTGACAAAACTGTGCAAAATAAACGGCTTCGTCGACAATTCGGCGAAGCGAAAAATAAAACTAACGTGCAATTACTACATTTCCAACGTCCTTTCCCTCGTGATCCGGACCTCCGAATAGACGAGGCGTTCAAGTAAAATATTTGAAACCTCCCTATTCTAACAATGAGAAATATGCGAAAGTATGAGCCTGATGAGGGCAAATCCTAGACCTAACCCAGACCTAACATGCGTCATCCTCTAAAATATTTATCAAGACCAGGTTTAATTGAATGTTTCAGTGTGGTACCACATTACTATGTGATCCAAACCAGAAAATAACGCAGGATCTGTTCAACGAGTAGGTGAAGTGTGCGAAAGTATGAGCCTGATAAGGGCAAATCCCAGACCTATCCCAGACCTAACATGCGTTATCCTCTAAAATATTTATCAAGACCAGGTTTAGTTGATTGTATCAGTGTGTACCCATATTACTACGTGATCCAAACCAGAAAAAACCCAGGATCTGTTCAACAAGTATGTGAAAAACGCGAAAGTATGAGCCTGATGAGGGCAAATCCCAGACCTATCCCAGATCTAACTTGCGTTATCCTCTAAAATATTGATCGATACCAGGTTTAATTGACTGTTTCAGTGTGGTACCACATTACTACGTGATCCAATCCAGAAATAGCCCAGGATCTAGCCATGAAGTATGAGAAATGTGCGAAAGTATGAGTCTGATGTGGGCAAATCTTGGACCTAACCCAGACCTAAGATGCGTTATTCTCTAAAATATTTATCCAGACCAGGTTTCATTGAATGTTTCAGTGTGGTACCACTTTACTACGTGATCCAATCCAGAAATAGCCAAGGATCTAGCCATGAAGTATGAGAAATATGCGAAAGTATGAGCCTGATGAGGGCAAATCCTAGACCTAACCCAGACCTAAGATGCGTTATCCTCTAAAATATTTATCCAGAACAGGTTTCATTGAATGTTTCAGTGTGGTACCACTTTACTACGTGATCCAATTCAGAAATAGCCCAGGATCTAGCCTTGAAGTATGAGAAATATGCGAAAGTATGAGCATGATGAGGGCAAATCCTAGACCTAACCCAGACCTAACATGCGTCATCCTCTAAAATATTTATCAAGACCAGGTTTAATTGAATGTTTCAGTGTGGTACCACATTACTATGTGATCCAAACCAGAAAATAACGCAGGATCTGTTCAACGAGTATGTGAAGTGTGCGAAAGTATGAGCCTGATGAGGGCAAATCCCAGACCTATCCCAGACCTAACATGCGTTATCCTCTAAAATATTTATCAAGAATAGGTTTAATTGATTGTTTCAGTGTGGAGTCACATTACTACGTGATCCAAACCAGAAAAAACCCAGGATCCGTTCAACAAGTATGTGAAGAATGCGAAAGTATGAGTCTAATGAGTGAAAATCCCAGGCCTGACCTAGACCTAACATGCGTTATCGTCTAAAATATTGAGCGAAACCAGGGTTAATGGACTGTTTCAGTGTGGTACCACACTACTACGTGATCCAAACCAGAAAAAACCCAGGATCCGTTCAACAAGTATGTGAAGTGCGCGAAAGTATGAGCCTGATGAGAGCAAATCCCAGACCTAACCTAGACCCAACATGAATTATTCTCTAAAATATTGGTCGAAACCAGGTTTAATTGACTGTTTCAGTGTGGTCCCACATTACTACGTGACCCAAACCAGAAAAAACCCAGGATCCGTTCAACAAGTATGTGAAGAATGCGAAAGTATGAGTCTGATGAGTGAAAAAACCAGGCCTGACCTAGACCTAACATGCGTTATCCTCTAAAATATTGAGCGAAACCAGGTTTAATGGACTGTTTCAGTGTGGTACCACACTACTACGGGATCCAAACCAGAAAAAACCCAGGATCTGTTCAACTAGTATGTGAAGAATGCGAATGTATGAGTCTGATCAGTGAAAATCTCAGGCCTTACCAAGACCTAACTTGCGTTGTCCTCTAAAATATTTATCCAGACCAGGTTTCATTGAATGTTTCAGTGTGGTACCACCTTACTACGTGATCCAATCCAGAAATAGCCCAGGATCTAGCCATGAAGTATGAGAAATATGCGAAAGTATGAGCCTGATGAGGGCAAATCCTAGACCTAACCCAGACCAAACATGCGTTATCCTCTAAAATATTGATCGAAACCAGGTTTAATTGACTGTTTCAGTGTGGTACCGCATTACTACGTGATCCAATCCAGAAATAGCCCAGGATCTAGCCATGAAGTATGAGAAATATGCGAATGTATGAGTCTGATGAGGTCAAATCACAGACCAATCCCAGACTTAACTTGCGTTTTCCTCTAAAATATTGATCGAAACCAGGTTTAATCGACTGTTTCAGTGCGGTACCACACTACTACGTGATCCAAACCAGAAAGAACCCAGGATCTTGTTCAACAATTATGAGAAGAATGCGAAAGTATGAGTCTGATGAGTGAAAATCCCAGACCTATCCCAGACCTAACATGCGTTATCCTCTAAAATATTTATCGAAACTAGGTTTAACCGACTGTTTCAGTTTGGTACCACATTACTATGTGATCCAAACCAGAAAATAACCCAGGATCTGTTCAACGAGTATGTGAAGTGTGCGAAAGTATGAGCCTGATGAGGGCAAATCTTAGACCTAACCCAGACCAAACATGCGTTATCCTCTGAAATATTGATCGAAACCAGGTTTAATTGACTGTTTCAGCGTGGTACCACATTACTACGTGAAACAATGCAGAAACAGCCCAGGATCTAGCCATGAAGTATGAGAAATATGCGAAAGTATGAGCCTGATGAGGGCAAATCCTAGACGTAACCCAGACCTAACATGCGTTATCCTCTAAAATATTTAACAAGACCAGGTTTAATAGAATGTTTCAGTGTGGTACCACATTACTACGTGATCCAAACCAGAAAAAACCCAGGATCCGTTCAACAAGTATGTGAAGAATGCGAATGTATGAGCCTGATCAGTGAAAATCTCAGGCCTTACCTAGACCTAACTTGCGTTGTCCTCTAAAATATTGACGGAAACCGGGTTTCATTGACTGTTTCAGTGTGGTACTACATTACTACGTGATGCAATCCAGAAAGAGCCCAGGATCTAGCCATCAAGTATGAGAAATATGCGAAAGAATGAGCCGGATGAGAGCAAATCCCAGACCTAACCTAGACCTAACATGCGTTATCCTCTAAAATAATGAGCGAAACCAGGTTTAATGGACGGTTTCAGTGTGGTACCACACTACTTCGTGATCCAAACCAGAAAAAATCCAGGATCTGATCAACAAGTATATGAAAAACGCGAAACTGTGAGCCTGATGAGGGCAAATCTTAGACCTATCCCAGACCTAAGATGCGTTGTCCTCTAAAATATTTATCCAGACCAGGTTTCATTGAATGTTTCAGTGTGGTACCACTTTACTACGTGATCCAATTCAGAAATAGCCCAGGATCTAGCCTTGAAGTATGAGAAATATGCGAAAGTATGAGCCTGATGAGGGCAAATCCTAGACCTAACCCAGACCTAACATGCGTCATCCTCTAAAATATTTATCAAGACCAGGTTTAATTGAATGTTTCAGTGTGGTACCACATTACTATGTGATCCAAACCAGAAAATAACGCAGGATCTGTTCAACGAGTAGGTGAAGTGTGCGAAAGTATGAGCCTGATGAGGGCAAATCCCAGACCTATCCCAGACCTAACATGCGTTATCCTCTAAAATATTTATCAAGAATAGGTTTAATTGATTGTTTCAGTGTGGACCCACATTACTACGTGATCCAAACCAGAAAAAACCCAGGATCCGTTCAACAAGTATGTGAAGAATGCGAAAGTATGAGTCTGATGAGTGAAAATCCCAGGCCTGACCTAGACCTAACATGCGTTATCGTCTAAAATATTGAGCGAAACCAGGGTTAATGGACTGTTTCAGTGTGGTACCACACTACTACGTGATCCAAACCAGAAAAAACCCAGGATCCGTTCAACAAGTATGTGAAGTGCGCGAAAGTATGAGCCTGATGAGAGCAAATCCCAGACCTAACCTAGACCCAACATGAATTATTCTCTAAAATATTGGTCGAAACCAGGTTTAATTGACTGTTTCAGTGTGGTCCCACATTACTACGTGACCCAAACCAGAAAAAACCCAGGATCCGTTCAACAAGTATGTGAAGAATGCGAAAGTATGAGTCTGATGAGTGAAAAAACCAGGCCTGACCTAGACCTAACATGCGTTATCCTCTAAAATATTGAGCGAAACCAGGTTTAATGGACTGTTTCAGTGTGGTACCACACTACTACGGGATCCAAACCAGAAAAAACCCAGGATCTGTTCAACTAGTATGTGAAGAATGCGAATGTATAAGTCTGATCAGTGAAAATCTCAGGCCTTACCAAGACCTAACTTGCGTTGTCCTCTAAAATATTTATCCAGACCAGGTTTCATTGAATGTTTCAGTGTGGTACCACCTTACTACGTGATCCAATCCAGAAATAGCCCAGGATCTAGCCATGAAGTATGAGAAATATGCGAAAGTATGAGCCTGATGAGGGCAAATCCTAGACCTAACCCAGACCTAACATGCGTTATCCTCTAAAATATTGATCGAAACCAGGTTTAATTGACTGTTTCAGTGTGGTACCGCATTACTACGTGATCCAATCCAGAAATAGCCCAGGATCTAGCCATGAAGTATGAGAAATATGCGAATGTATGAGTCTGATGAGGTCAAATCACAGACCAATCCCAGACTTAACTTGCGTTTTCCTCTAAAATATTGATCGAAACCAGGTTTAATCGACTGTTTCAGTGCGGTACCACACTACTACGTGATCCAAACCAGAAAAAACCCAGGATCTTGTTCAACAAGTATGAGAAGAATGCGAAAGTATGAGTCTGATGAGTGAAAATCCCAGACCTATCCCAGACCTAACATGCGTTATCCTCTAAAATATTTATCGAAACCTGGTTTAATCGACTGTTTCAGTTTGGTACCACATTACTATGTGATCCAAACCAGAAAAAACCCAGGATCTGTTCAACAAGTATGTGAAGTGTGCGTAAGTATGAGTCTGATGAGGGCAAATCCCACACCTATCCCAGACCTAACTTGCGTTATCCTCTAAAATATTGATCGAAACTAGGTTTAACTGACTGTTTCAGTTTGGTACCACATTACTATGTGATCCAAACCAGAAAATAACCCAGGATCTGTTCAACGAGTATGTGAAGTGTGCGAAAGTATGAGTCTGATGAGGGCAAACCCCAGACCTATCCCAGACATAACATGCGTTATCCTCTAAAATATTTATCAACACCAGGTTTAGTTGATTGTATCAGTGTGTACCCATATTACTACGTGATCCAAACCAGAAAAAACCCAGGATCTGTTCAACAAGTATGTGAAAAACGCGAAAGTATGAGCCTGATGAGGGCAAATCCCAGACCTATCCCAGATCTAACTTGCGTTATCCTCTAAAATATTGATCGATACCAGGTTTAATTGACTGTTTCAGTGTGGTACCACATTACTACGTGATCCAATCCAGAAATAGCCCAGGATCTAGCCATGAAGTATGAGAAATGTGCGAAAGTATGAGTCTGATGTGGGCAAATCTTGGACCTAACCCAGACCTAAGATGCGTTATCCTCTAAAATATTTATCCAGACCAGGTTTCATTGAATGTTTCAGTGTGGTACCACTTTACTACGTGATCCAATCCAGAAATAGCCAAGGATCTAGCCATGAAGTATGAGAAATATGCGAAAGTATGAGCCTGATGAGGGCAAATCCTAGACCTAACCCAGACCTAAGATGCGTTATCCTCTAAAATATTTATCCAGAACAGGTTTCATTGAATGTTTCAGTGTGGTACCACTTTACTACGTGATCCAATTCAGAAATAGCCCAGGATCTAGCCTTGAAGTATGAGAAATATGCGAAAGTATGAGCCTGATGAGGGCAAATCCTAGACCTAACCCAGACCTAACATGCGTCATCCTCTAAAATATTTATCAAGACCAGGTTTAATTGAATGTTTCAGTGTGGTACCACATTACTATGTGATCCAAACCAGAAAATAATGCAGGATCTGTTCAACGAGTATGTCAAGTGTGCGAAAGTATGAGCCTGATGAGGGCAAATCCCAGACCTATCCCAGACCTAACATGCGTTATCCACTAAAATATTTATCAAGAATAGGTTTAATTGATTGTTTCAGTGTAGAGTCACATTACTACGTGATCCAAACCAGAAAAAACCCAGGATCCGTTCAACAAGTATGTGAAGAATGCGAAAGTATGAGTCTGATGAGTGAAAAAACCAGGCCTGACCTAGACCTAACATGCGTTATCCTCTAAAATATTGAGCGAAACCAGGTTTAATGGACTGTTTCAGTGTGGTACCACACTACTACGGGATCCAAACCAGAAAAAACCCAGGATCTGTTCAACTAGTATGTGAAGAATGCGAAAGTATGAGTCTGATGAGTGAAAAAACCAGGCCTGACCTAGACCTAACATGCGTTATCCTCTAAAATATTGAGCGAAACCAGGTTTAATTGACTGTTTCAGCGTGGTACCACCTTACTACGTGATCCAATCCAGAAATAGCCCAGGATCTAGCCATGAAGTATGAGAAATATCCGAAGGTATGAGCCTGATGAGGGCAAATCCTAGACCTAACCCAGACCTAACATGCGTTATCCTCTAAAATATTGATCGAAACCAGGTTTAATTGACTGTTTCAGTGTGGTACCGCATTACTACGTGATCCAATCCAGAAATAGCCCAGGATCTAGCCATGAAGTATGAGAAATATGCGAATGTATGAGTCTGATGAGGTCAAATCACAGACCAATCCCAGACTTAACTTGCGTTTTCCTCTAAAATATTGATCGAAACCAGGTTTAATCGACTGTTTCAGTGTGGTACCACATTACTACGTGATCCAATCCAGAAATAGCCCAGGATCTAGCCATGAAGTATGAGAAATGTGCGAAAGTATGAGTCTGATGTGGGCAAATCTTGGACCTAACCCAGACCTAAGATGCGTTATCCTCTAAAATATTTATCCAGACCAGGTTTCATTGAATGTTTCAGTGTGGTACCACTTTACTACGTGATCCAATCCAGAAATAGCCAAGGATCTAGCCATGAAGTATGAGAAATATGCGAAAGTATGAGCCTGATGAGGGCAAATCCTAGACCTAACCCAGACCTAAGATGCGTTATCCTCTAAAATATTTATCCAGAACAGGTTTCATTGAATGTTTCAGTGTGGTACCACTTTACTACGTGATCCAATCCAGAAATAGCCCAGGATCTAACCATGAAGTATGAGAAATATGCGATAGTAAGAGCCTGATGAGGGCAAATCCTAGACCTATCCCAGACCTAACTTGCGTTATCCTCTAAAATATTGATTGAAACCAGGTTTAATTGACTGTTTCAGCGTGGTACCACATTACTACGTGATACAATTCAGAAACAGCCCAGGATCTAGCCATGAAGTATGAGAAATATGCGAAAGTATGAGCCAGATGAGGGCAAATCCTAGACGTAACCCAGACCTAACATGCGTTATCCTCTAAAATATTTATCAAGACCAGGTTTAATAGAATGTATCAGTGTGGTACCACATTACTACGTGATCCAAACCAGAAAAAACCCAGGATCCGTTCAACAAGTATGTGAAGAATGCGAATGTATGAGCCTGATCAGAGAAAATCTCAGGCCTTACCAAGACCTAACTTGCGTTGTCCTCTAAAATATTGATGGAAACCAGGTTTCATTGACTGTTTCAGTGTGGTACTACATTACTACGTGAGGCAATCCAGAAAAAGCCCAGGATCTAGCCATCAAGTATGAGAAATATGCGAAAGAATGAGCCTGATGAGAGCAAATCCCAGACCTAACCTAGACCTAGCATGCGTTATCCTCTAAAATAATGAGCGAAACCAGGTTTAATGGACTGTTTCAGTGTGGTACCACACTACTTCGTGATCCAAACCAGAAAAAACCCAGGATCTGTTCAACAAGTATGTGAAAAACGCGAAACTGTGAGCCTGATGAGGGCGAATCCCAGACCTATGCCAGACCTAACTTGCGTTGTCCTCTAAGATATTGATGGAAACCAGGTTTAATTGACTGTTTCAGTGTTGTACTTCATTACCACGTGATGCAATCCAGAAAAAGCCCAGGATCTAGCCATCAAGTATGAGAAATATGCGAAAGTATGAGCCTGACGAGAGCAAATCCAGGACCTAACCCAGACCTAACATGCGTTATCCTCTAAAATATTTATCAAGACCAGGTTTAATTGATTGCTTCAGTGTGGTCCCACATTACTACGTGATCCAAACCAGAAAAAACCCAGGATCCGTTCAACAAGTATGTGAAGAATGCGAATGTATGAGCCTGATCAGAGAAAATCTCAGGCCTTACCAAGACCTAACTTGCGTTGTCCTCTAAAATATTGATGGAAACCAGGTTTCATTGACTGTTTCAGCGTGGTACCACATTACTACGTGATACAATTCAGAAACAGCCCAGGATCTAGCCATGAAGTATGAGAAATATGCGAAAGTATGAGTCTGATGTGGGCAAATCTTGGACCTAACCCAGACCTAAGATGCGTTATCCTCTAAAATATTTATCCAGACCAGGTTTCATTGAATGTTTCAGTGTGGTACCACTTTACTACGTGATCCAATCCAGAAATAGCCAAGGATCTAGCCATGAAGTATGAGAAATATCCGAAGGTATGAGCCTGATGAGGGCAAATCCTAGACCTAACCCAGACCTAACATGCGTTATCCTCTAAAATATTGAGCGAAACCAGGTTTAATGGACTGTTTCAGTGTGGTACCACACTACTACGGGATCCAAACCAGAAAAAGCCCAGGATCTGTTCAATAAGTATGTGAAAAACGCGACAGTATGAGCCTGATGAGGGCAAATCCCAGACCTATCCCAGACCTAACTTGCGTTGTCCTCTAAAATATTGATGGAAACCAGGTTTAATTGACTGTTTCAGTGCTGTAATTCATTACTACGTGATGCAATCCAGAAAAAGCTCAGGATCTAGCCATCAAGTATGAGAAATATGCGAAAGAATGAGCCTGATGAGAGCAAATCCCAGACCTATCCTAGACCTAACTTGCGTTATCCTCCAAAATATTGATCGCACCCAGGTTTAATTGACTTTTTTAGTGTGGTACCACATTACTACTTGATCCAAACCAGAAAAAACCCAGGATCTGTTCAACAAGTATGTGAAAAACGCGACACTGTGAGCCTGATGAGGGCAAATCTTAGACCTAACCCAGACCTAAGATGCGTTATCCTCTAAAATATTTATCCAGACCAGGTTTCATTGAATGTTTCAGTGTGGTACCACTTTACTACGTGATCCAATCCAGAAATAGCCCAGGATCTAGCCATGAAGTATGAGAAATATGCGATAGTAAGAGCCTGATGAGGGCAAATCCTAGACCTATCCCAGACCTAACTTGCGTTATCCTCTAAAGTATTGATCGAAACCAGGTTTAATTGACTGTTTCAGCGTGGTACCACATTACTACGTGAAACAATGCAGAAACAGCCCAGGATCTATCCATGAAGTATGAGAAATATGCGAAAATATGAGCCTGATGAGGGCAAATCCTAGACGTAACCCAGACCTAACATGCGTTATCCTCTAAAATATTTATCAAGACCAGGTTTAATTGATTGTTTCAGTGTGGACCCACATTACTACGTGATCCAAACCAGAAAAAACCCAGGATCCGTTCAACAAGTATGTGAAGAATGCGAAAGTATGAGTCTGATGAGTGAAAAAACCAGGCCTGACCTAGACCTAACATGCGTTATCCTCTAAAATATTGAGCGAAACCAGGTTTAATGGACTGTTTCAGTGTGGTACCACACTACTGCGGGATCCAAACCAGAAAAAACCCAGTATCTGTTCAACTAGTATGTGAAAAACGCGAAAGTATGAGCCTGATGAGGGCAAATCCCAGACCTATCCCAGACCAAACTTGCGTTATCCTCTCAAATATTGATCGAAACCAGGTTTAATCGACTGTTTCAGTGTGGAACCACATTACTACGTGATCCAAACCAGAAAAAAACCCAGGATCTGTTCAACAAGTATGTGAAAAATGCGTATCTGTGAGCCTGATGAGGGCAAATCTTAGACCTAACCCAGACCTAAGATGCGTTATCCTCTAAAATATTTATCCAGAACAGGTTTCATTGAATGTTTCAGTGTGGTACCACTTTACTACGTGATCCAATCCAGAAATAACCCAGGATCTAGCCATGAAGTATGAGAAATATGCGATAGTAAGAGCCTGATGAGGGCAAATCCTAGACCTATCCCAGACCTAACTTGCGTTATCCTCTAAAATATTGATCGAAACCAGGTTTAATTGACTGTTTCAGCGTGGTACCACATTACTACGTGATACAATGCAGAAACAGCCCAGGATCTAGCCATGAAGTATGAGAAATATGCGAAAGTATGAGCCTGATGAGGGCAAATCCTAGACGTAACCCAGACCTAACATGCGTTATCCTCTAAAATATTTATCAAGACCAGGTTTAATAGAATGTTTCAGTGTGGTACTACATTACTACGTGACCCAAACCAGAAAAAACCCAGGATCTGTTCAACAAGTATGTGAAAAACGCGAAATTATGAGCCTGATGAGGGCAAATCCCAGACCTATCCCAGACCTAACATGCGTTATCCTCTAAAATATTTATCAAGACCAGGTTTAATTGATTGTTTCGGTGTGGACCCACATTGCTACGTGATCCAAACCAGAAAAAACCCAGGATCCGTTCAACAAGTATGTGAAGAATGCGAAAGTATGAGTCTGATGAGTGAAAATCCCAGGCCTAACCTAGACCTAACATGCGTTATCCTCAAAAATATTGATCGAAACCTGGTTTAATCGACTGTTTCAGTGTGGTACCACATTACTATGTGATCCAAACCAGAAAAAACCCAGGATCCGTTCAACAAGTATGTGAAGAATGCGAAAGTATGAGTCTGATCAGGGCAAATCCTAGACCTATCCCAGACCTAACTTGCGTTATCCTCTAAAATATTGATCGAAACCAGGTTTAATTGACTGTTTCAGCGTGGTACCACATTACTACGTGATGCAATCCAGAAAAAGCCCAGGATCTAGCCATCAAGTATGAGAAATATGCGAAAGAATGAGCCTGATGAGAGCAAATCCCAGACCTAACCTAGACCTAACATGCGTTATCCTCTAAAATAATGAGCGAAACCAGGTTTAATGGACTGTTTCAGTGTGGTACCACACTACTTCGTGATCCAAACCAGAAAAAACCCAGGATCTGTTCAACAAGTATGTGAAAAACGCGAAACTGTGAGCCTGATGAGGGCAAATCTTAGACCTAACCCAGACCTAAGATGCGTTATCCTCTAAAATATTTATCCAGACCAGGTTTCATTGAATGTTTCAGTGTAGTATCACACTACTACGTGACCCAAACCAGAAAAAACCCAGGATCTGTTCAACAAGTATGTGAAAAACGCGAAATTATGAGCCTGATGAGGGCAAATCCCGGACCTATCCCAGACCTAACTTGCGTTATCCTCTAAAATATTCATCGAAACCAGGTTTAATTGATTGTTTCGGTGTGGACCCACATTACTACGTGATCCAAACCAGAAAAAACCCAGGATCCGTTCAACAAGTATGTGAAGAATGCGAAAGTATGAGTCTGATGAGTGAAAATCCCAGGCCTAACCTAGACCTAACATGCGTTCTCCTCAAAAATATTGGTCGAAACCTGGTTTAATCGACTGTTTCAGTGTGGTACCACATTACTATGTGATCCAAACCAGAAAAAACCCAGGATCCGTTCAACAAGTATGTGAAGAATGCGAAAGTATGAGTCTGATGAGGGCAAATCCTAGACCTATCCCAGACCTAACTTGCGTTATCCTCTAAAATATTGATCGAAACCAGGTTTAATTGACTGTTTCAGCGTGGTACCACATTACTACGTGATGCAATCCAGAAAAAGCCCAGGATCTAGCCATCAAGTATGAGAAATATGCGAAAGAATGAGCCTGATGAGAGCAAATCCCAGACCTAACCTAGACCTAACATGCGTTATCCTCTAAAATAATGAGCGAAACCAGGTTTAATGGACTGTTTCAGTGTGGTACCACACTACTTCGTGATCCAAACCAGAAAAAACTCAGGATCTGTTCAACAAGTATGTGAAAAACGCGAAACTGTGAGCCTGATGAGGGCAAATCTTAGACCTAACCCAGACCTAAGATGCGTTATCCTCTAAAATATTTATCCAGACCAGGTTTCATTGAATGTTTCAGTGTAGTATCACACTACTACGTGACCCAAACCAGAAAAAACACAGGATCTGTTCAACAAGTATGTGAAAAACGCGAAAGTATGAGCCTGATGAGGGCAAATCCCGGACCTATCCCAGACCTAACTTGCGTTATCCTCTAAGATATTCATCGAAACCAGGTTTAATCGACTGTTTCAGTGTGGTACCACATTACTATGTGATCCAAACCAGAAAATAACCCAGGATCTGTTCAACGAGTATGTGAAGTGTGCGAAAGTATGAGTCTGATGAGGGCAAATCCCAGACCTATCCCAGACCTAACATGCGTTATCCTCTAAAATATTGAGCGAAACCAGGTTTAATCGACTGTTTCAGTGTGGTACCACATTACTATGTGATCCAAACCAGCAAATAACCCAGGATCTGTTCAACGAGTATGTGAAGTGTGCGAAAGTATGAGTCTGATGAGGGCAAATCCCAGACCTATCCCTGACCTAACATGCGTTATCCTCTAAAATATTTATCAAGACCAGGTTTAGTTGATTGTATCAGTGTGTACCCATATTACTACGTGATCCAAACCAGAAAAAGCCCAGCATCTGTTCAACAAGTATGTGAAAAACGCGAAAGTATGAGCCTGATGAGGGCAAATCCCAGACCTATCCCAGACCTCACTTGCGTTATCCTCTAAAATATTGATCGGTACCAGGTTTAATTGACAGTTTCAGTGTGGTACCACATTACTACGTGATCCAATCCAGAAATAGCCCAGGATCTAGCCATGAAGTATGAGAAATGTGCGAAAGTATGAGTCTGATGTGGGCAAATCTTAGACCTAACCCAGACCTAAGATGCGTTATCCTCTAAAATATTTATCCAGACCAGGTTTCATTGAATGTTTCAGTGTGGTACCACTTTACTACGTGATCCAATCCAGAAATAGCCAAGGATCTAGCCATGAAGTATGAGAAATATGCGAAAGTATGAGCCTGATGAGGGCAAATCCTAGACCTAACCCAGACCTAACATGTGTTTTCCTCTAAAATATTTATCAAGACCAGGTTTAATTGAATGTTTCAGTGTGGTACCACATTACTACGTGATCCAAACCAGAGAAAACCCAGGATCCGTTCAACAAGTATGTGAAGAATGCGAAAGTATGAGTCTGATGAGTGAAAATCCCAGGCCTGACCTAGACCTAGCATGCGTTATCCTCTAAAATATTGAGCGAAACCAGGTTTAATCGACTGTTTCAGTGTGGTACCACATTACTATGTGATCCGAACCAGAAAATAACCCAGGATCTGTTCAACGAGTATGTGAAAAACGCGAAAGTATGAGCCTGATGAGGGCAAATCCCAGACCTATCCCAGACCTAACTTGCGTTATCCTCTAAAATATTGATCGAAACCAGGTTTAATCGACTGTTTCAGCGTGGAACCACATTACTACGTGATCCAAACCAGAAAAAAACCCAGGATCTTGTCAACGAGTATGTGAATTTTGCGAAAGTATGAGTCTGATGAGGGCTAATCCCAGACCTATCCCAGACCTAGCTTGCGTTATCCTCTAAAATATTGATCGAAACCAGGTTTAATTCACTGTTTTAGTGTGGTACCACATTACTACGTGATCCAAGCCAGAAAAAACCCAGGATCTGTTTAACAAGTATGTGAAAAATGCGTATCTGTGAGCCTGATGAGGGCAAATCTTAGACCTAACCCAGACCTAAGATGCGTTATCCTCTAAAATATTTATCCAGAACAGGTTTCATTGAATGTTTCAGTGTTGTACCACTTTACTACATGATCCAATCCAGAAATAGCCCAGGATCTAGCCATGAAGTATGAGAAATATGCGATAGTAAGAGCCTGATGAGGGCAAATCCTAGACCTATCCCAGACCTAACTTGCGTTATCCTCTAAAATATTGATCGAAACCAGGTTTAATTGACTGTTTCAGCGTGGTACCACATTACTACGTGATACAATGCAGAAACAGCCCAGGATCTAGCCATGAAGTATGAGAAATATGCGAAAGTATGAGCCTGATGAGGGCAAATCCTAGACGTAAGCCAGACCTAACATGCGTTAGCCTCTAAAATATTTATCAAGACCAGGTTTAATAGAATGTTTCAGTGTGGTACTACATTACTACGTGACCCAAACCAGAAAAAACCCAGGATCTGTTCAACAAGTATGTGAAAAACGCGAAATTATGAGCCTGATGAGGGCAAATCCCAGACCTATCCCAGACCTAACATGCGTTATCCTCTAAAATATTTATCAAGACCAGGTTTAATTGATTGTTTCGGTGTGGACCCACATTACTACGTGATCCAAACCAGAAAAAAACCCAGGATCCGTTCAACAAGTATGTGAAGAATGCGAAAGTATGAGTCTGATGAGTGAAAATCCCAGGCCTAACCTAGACCTAACATGCGTTATCCTCAAAAATATTGATCGAAACCTGGTTTAATCGACTGTTTCAGTGTGGTACCACATTACTATGTGATCCAAACCAGAAAAAACCCAGGATCCGTTCAACAAGTATGTGAAGAATGCGAAAGTATGAGTCTGATGAGGGCAAATCCTAGACCTATCCCAGACCTAACTTGCGTTATCCTCTAAAATATTGATCGAAACCAGGTTTAATTGACTGTTTCAGCGTGGTACCACATTACTACGTGATGCAATCCAGAAAAAGCCCAGGATCTAGCCATCAAGTATGAGAAATATGCGAAAGAATGAGCCTGATGAGAGCAAATCCCAGTCCTAACCTAGACCTAACATGCGTTATCCTCTAAAATAATGAGCGAAACCAGGTTTAATGGACTGTTTCAGTGTGGTACCACACTACTTCGTGATCCAAACCAGAAAAAACCCAGGATCTGTTCAACAAGTATGTGAAAAACGCGAAACTGTGAGCCTGATGAGGGCAAATCTTAGACCTAACCCAGACCTAAGATGCGTTATCCTCTAAAATATTTATCCAGACCAGGTTTCATTGAATGTTTCAGTGTAGTATCACACTACTACGTGACCCAAACCAGAAAAAACCCAGGATCTGTTCAACAAGAATGTGAAAAACGCGAAAGTATGAGCCTGATGAGGGCAAATCCCGGACCTATCCCAGACCTAACTTGCGTTATCCTCTAAAATATTCATCGAAACCAGGTTTAATCGACTGTTTCAGTGTGGTACCACATTACTATGTGATCCAAACCAGAAAATAACCCAGGATCTGTTCAACGAGTATGTGAAGTGTGCGAAAGTATGAGTCTGATGAGGGCAAATCCCAGACCTATCCCAGACCAAACATGCGTTATCCTCTAAAATATTGAGCGAAACCAGGTTTAATCGACTGTTTCAGTGTGGTACCACATTACTATGTGATCCAAACCAGAAAATAACCCAGGATCTGTTCAACGAGTATGTGAAGTGTGCGAAAGTATGAGTCTGATGAGGGCAAATCCCAGACCTATCCCTGACCTAACATGCGTTATCCTCTAAAATATTTATCAAGACCAGGTTTAGTTGATTGTATCAGTGTGTACCCATATTACTACGTGATCCAAACCAGAAAAAACCCAGGATCTGTTCAACAAGTATGTGAAAAACGCGAAAGTATGAGCCTGATGAGGGCAAATCCCAGACCTATCCCAGACCTAACTTGCGTTATCCTCTAAAATATTGATCGATACCAGGTTTAATTGACAGTTTCAGTGTGGTACCACATTACTACGTGATCCAATCCAGAAATAGCCCAGGATCTAGCCATGAAGTATGAGAAATGTGCGAAAGTATGAGTCTGATGTGGGCAAATCTTAGACCTAACCCAGACCTAAGATGCGTTATCCTCTAAAATATTTATCCAGACCAGGTTTCATTGAATGTTTCAGTGTGGTACCACTTTACTACGTGATCCAATCCAGAAATAGCCAAGGATCTAGCCATGAAGAATGAGAAATATGCGAAAGTATGAGCCTGATGCGGGCAAATCCTAGTCCTAACCCAGACCTAACATGTGTTTTCCTCTAAAATATTTATCAAGACCAGGTTTAATTGAATGTTTCAGTGTGGTACCACATTACTACGTGATCCAAACCAGAAAAAACCCAGGATCCGTTCAACAAGTATGTGAAGAATGCGAATGTATGAGCCTGATCAGAGAAAATCTCAGGCCTTACCAAGACCTAACTTGCGTTGTCCTCTAAAATATTGATGGAAACCAGGTTTCATTGACTGTTTCAGCGTGGTACCACATTACTACGTGATACAATTCAGAAACAGCCCAGGATCTAGCCATGAAGTATGAGAAATATGCGAAAGTATGAGTCTGATGTGGGCAAATCTTGGACCTAACCCAGACCTAAGATGCGTTATCCTCTAAAATATTTATCCAGACCAGGTTTCATTGAATGTTTCAGTGTGGTACCACTTTACTACGTGATCCAATCCAGAAATAGCCAAGGATCTAGCCATGAAGTATGAGAAATATCCGAAGGTATGAGCCTGATGAGGGCAAATCCTAGACCTAACCCAGACCTAACATGCGTTATCCTCTAAAATATTGAGCGAAACCAGGTTTAATGGACTGTTTCAGTGTGGTACCACACTACTACGGGATCCAAACCAGAAAAAGCCCAGGATCTGTTCAATAAGTATGTGAAAAACGCGACAGTATGAGCCTGATGAGGGCAAATCCCAGACCCATCCCAGACCTAACTTGCGTTGTCCTCTAAAATATTGATGGAAACCAGGTTTAATTGACTGTTTCAGTGCTGTAATTCATTACTACGTGATGCAATCCAGAAAAAGCTCAGGATCTAGCCATCAAGTATGAGAAATATGCGAAAGAATGAGCCTGATGAGAGCAAATCCCAGACCTATCCTAGACCTAACTTGCGTTATCCTCCAAAATATTGATCGCACCCAGGTTTAATTGACTTTTTTAGTGTGGTACCACATTACTACGTGATCCAAACCAGAAAAAACCCAGGATCTGTTCAACAAGTATGTGAAAAACGCGACACTGTGAGCCTGATGAGGGCAAATCTTAGACCTAACCCAGACCTAAGATGCGTTATCCTCTAAAATATTTATCCAGACCAGGTTTCATTGAATGTTTCAGTGTGGTACCACTTTACTACGTGATCCAATCCAGAAATAGCCCAGGATCTAGCCATGAAGTATGAGAAATATGCGATAGTAAGAGCCTGATGAGGGCAAATCCTAGACCTATCCCAGACCTAACTTGCGTTATCCTCTAAAGTATTGATCGAAACCAGGTTTAATTGACTGTTTCAGCGTGGTACCACATTACTACGTGAAACAATGCAGAAACAGCCCAGGATCTATCCATGAAGTATGAGAAATATGCGAAAATATGAGCCTGATGAGGGCAAATCCTAGACGTAACCCAGACCTAACATGCGTTATCCTCTAAAATATTTATCAAGACCAGGTTTAATTGATTGTTTCAGTGTGGACCCACATTACTACGTGATCCAAACCAGAAAAAACCCAGGATCCGTTCAACAAGTATGTGAAGAATGCGAAAGTATGAGTCTGATGAGTGAAAAAACCAGGCCTGACCTAGACCTAACATGCGTTATCCTCTAAAATATTGAGCGAAACCAGGTTTAATGGACTGTTTCAGTGTGGTACCACACTACTGCGGGATCCAAACCAGAAAAAACCCAGTATCTGTTCAACTAGTATGTGAAAAACGCGAAAGTATGAGCCTGATGAGGGCAAATCCCAGACCTATCCCAGACCAAACTTGCGTTATCCTCTCAAATATTGATCGAAACCAGGTTTAATCGACTGTTTCAGTGTGGAACCACATTACTACGTGATCCAAACCAGAAAAAAACCCAGGATCTGTTCAACAAGTATGTGAAAAATGCGTATCTGTGAGCCTGATGAGGGCAAATCTTAGACCTAACCCAGACCTAAGATGCGTTATCCTCTAAAATATTTATCCAGAACAGGTTTCATTGAATGTTTCAGTGTGGTACCACTTTACTACGTGATCCAATCCAGAAATAACCCAGGATCTAGCCATGAAGTATGAGAAATATGCGATAGTAAGAGCCTGATGAGGGCAAATCCTAGACCTATCCCAGACCTAACTTGCGTTATCCTCTAAAATATTGATCGAAACCAGGTTTAATTGACTGTTTCAGCGTGGTACCACATTACTACGTGATACAATGCAGAAACAGCCCAGGATCTAGCCATGAAGTATGAGAAATATGCGAAAGTATGAGCCTGATGAGGGCAAATCCTAGACGTAACCCAGACCTAACATGCGTTATCCTCTAAAATATTTATCAAGACCAGGTTTAATAGAATGTTTCAGTGTGGTACTACATTACTACGTGACCCAAACCAGAAAAAACCCAGGATCTGTTCAACAAGTATGTGAAAAACGCGAAATTATGAGCCTGATGAGGGCAAATCCCAGACCTATCCCAGACCTAACATGCGTTATCCTCTAAAATATTTATCAAGACCAGGTTTAATTGATTGTTTCGGTGTGGACCCACATTGCTACGTGATCCAAACCAGAAAAAACCCAGGATCCGTTCAACAAGTATGTGAAGAATGCGAAAGTATGAGTCTGATGAGTGAAAATCCCAGGCCTAACCTAGACCTAACATGCGTTATCCTCAAAAATATTGATCGAAACCTGGTTTAATCGACTGTTTCAGTGTGGTACCACATTACTATGTGATCCAAACCAGAAAAAACCCAGGATCCGTTCAACAAGTATGTGAAGAATGCGAAAGTATGAGTCTGATCAGGGCAAATCCTAGACCTATCCCAGACCTAACTTGCGTTATCCTCTAAAATATTGATCGAAACCAGGTTTAATTGACTGTTTCAGCGTGGTACCACATTACTACGTGATGCAATCCAGAAAAAGCCCAGGATCTAGCCATCAAGTATGAGAAATATGCGAAAGAATGAGCCTGATGAGAGCAAATCCCAGACCTAACCTAGACCTAACATGCGTTATCCTCTAAAATAATGAGCGAAACCAGGTTTAATGGACTGTTTCAGTGTGGTACCACACTACTTCGTGATCCAAACCAGAAAAAACCCAGGATCTGTTCAACAAGTATGTGAAAAACGCGAAACTGTGAGCCTGATGAGGGCAAATCTTAGACCTAACCCAGACCTAAGATGCGTTATCCTCTAAAATATTTATCCAGACCAGGTTTCATTGAATGTTTCAGTGTAGTATCACACTACTACGTGACCCAAACCAGAAAAAACCCAGGATCTGTTCAACAAGAATGTGAAAAACGCGAAAGTATGAGCCTGATGAGGGCAAATCCCGGACCTATCCCAGACCTAACTTGCGTTATCCTCTAAAATATTCATCGAAACCAGGTTTAATCGACTGTTTCAGTGTGGTACCACATTACTATGTGATCCAAACCAGAAAATAACCCAGGATCTGTTCAACGAGTATGTGAAGTGTGCGAAAGTATGAGTCTGATGAGGGCAAATCCCAGACCTATCCCAGACCAAACATGCGTTATCCTCTAAAATATTGAGCGAAACCAGGTTTAATCGACTGTTTCAGTGTGGTACCACATTACTATGTGATCCAAACCAGAAAATAACCCAGGATCTGTTCAACGAGTATGTGAAGTGTGCGAAAGTATGAGTCTGATGAGGGCAAATCCCAGACCTATCCCTGACCTAACATGCGTTATCCTCTAAAATATTTATCAAGACCAGGTTTAGTTGATTGTATCAGTGTGTACCCATATTACTACGTGATCCAAACCAGAAAAAACCCAGGATCTGTTCAACAAGTATGTGAAAAACGCGAAAGTATGAGCCTGATGAGGGCAAATCCCAGACCTATCCCAGACCTAACTTGCGTTATCCTCTAAAATATTGATCGATACCAGGTTTAATTGACAGTTTCAGTGTGGTACCACATTACTACGTGATCCAATCCAGAAATAGCCCAGGATCTAGCCATGAAGTATGAGAAATGTGCGAAAGTATGAGTCTGATGTGGGCAAATCTTAGACCTAACCCAGACCTAAGATGCGTTATCCTCTAAAATATTTATCCAGACCAGGTTTCATTGAATGTTTCAGTGTGGTACCACTTTACTACGTGATCCAATCCAGAAATAGCCAAGGATCTAGCCATGAAGAATGAGAAATATGCGAAAGTATGAGCCTGATGCGGGCAAATCCTAGTCCTAACCCAGACCTAACATGTGTTTTCCTCTAAAATATTTATCAAGACCAGGTTTAATTGAATGTTTCAGTGTGGTACCACATTACTACGTGATCCAAACCAGAAAAAACCCAGGATCCGTTCAACAAGTATGTGAAGAATGCGAATGTATGAGCCTGATCAGAGAAAATCTCAGGCCTTACCAAGACCTAACTTGCGTTGTCCTCTAAAATATTGATGGAAACCAGGTTTCATTGACTGTTTCAGCGTGGTACCACATTACTACGTGATACAATTCAGAAACAGCCCAGGATCTAGCCATGAAGTATGAGAAATATGCGAAAGTATGAGTCTGATGTGGGCAAATCTTGGACCTAACCCAGACCTAAGATGCGTTATCCTCTAAAATATTTATCCAGACCAGGTTTCATTGAATGTTTCAGTGTGGTACCACTTTACTACGTGATCCAATCCAGAAATAGCGAAGGATCTAGCCATGAAGTATGAGAAATATCCGAAGGTATGAGCCTGATGAGGGCAAATCCTAGACCTAACCCAGACCTAACATGCGTTATCCTCTAAAATATTGAGCGAAACCAGGTTTAATGGACTGTTTCAGTGTGGTACCACACTACTACGGGATCCAAACCAGAAAAAGCCCAGGATCTGTTCAATAAGTATGTGAAAAACGCGACAGTATGAGCCTGATGAGGGCAAATCCCAGACCCATCCCAGACCTAACTTGCGTTGTCCTCTAAAATATTGATGGAAACCAGGTTTAATTGACTGTTTCAGTGCTGTAATTCATTACTACGTGATGCAATCCAGAAAAAGCTCAGGATCTAGCCATCAAGTATGAGAAATATGCGAAAGAATGAGCCTGATGAGAGCAAATCCCAGACCTATCCTAGACCTAACTTGCGTTATCCTCCAAAATATTGATCGCACCCAGGTTTAATTGACTTTTTTAGTGTGGTACCACATTACTACGTGATCCAAACCAGAAAAAACCCAGGATCTGTTCAACAAGTATGTGAAAAACGCGACACTGTGAGCCTGATGAGGGCAAATCTTAGACCTAACCCAGACCTAAGATGCGTTATCCTCTAAAATATTTATCCAGACCAGGTTTCATTGAATGTTTCAGTGTGGTACCACTTTACTACGTGATCCAATCCAGAAATAGCCCAGGATCTAGCCATGAAGTATGAGAAATATGCGATAGTAAGAGCCTGATGAGGGCAAATCCTAGACCTATCCCAGACCTAACTTGCGTTATCCTCTAAAGTATTGATCGAAACCAGGTTTAATTGACTGTTTCAGCGTGGTACCACATTACTACGTGAAACAATGCAGAAACAGCCCAGGATCTATCCATGAAGTATGAGAAATATGCGAAAATATGAGCCTGATGAGGGCAAATCCTAGACGTAACCCAGACCTAACATGCGTTATCCTCTAAAATATTTATCAAGACCAGGTTTAATTGATTGTTTCAGTGTGGACCCACATTACTACGTGATCCAAACCAGAAAAAACCCAGGATCCGTTCAACAAGTATGTGAAGAATGCGAAAGTATGAGTCTGATGAGTGAAAAAACCAGGCCTGACCTAGACCTAACATGCGTTATCCTCTAAAATATTGAGCGAAACCAGGTTTAATGGACTGTTTCAGTGTGGTACCACACTACTGCGGGATCCAAACCAGAAAAAACCCAGTATCTGTTCAACTAGTATGTGAAAAACGCGAAAGTATGAGCCTGATGAGGGCAAATCCCAGACCTATCCCAGACCAAACTTGCGTTATCCTCTCAAATATTGATCGAAACCAGGTTTAATCGACTGTTTCAGTGTGGAACCACATTACTACGTGATCCAAACCAGAAAAAAACCCAGGATCTGTTCAACAAGTATGTGAAAAATGCGTATCTGTGAGCCTGATGAGGGCAAATCTTAGACCTAACCCAGACCTAAGATGCGTTATCCTCTAAAATATTTATCCAGAACAGGTTTCATTGAATGTTTCAGTGTGGTACCACTTTACTACGTGATCCAATCCAGAAATAACCCAGGATCTAGCCATGAAGTATGAGAAATATGCGATAGTAAGAGCCTGATGAGGGCAAATCCTAGACCTATCCCAGACCTAACTTGCGTTATCCTCTAAAATATTGATCGAAACCAGGTTTAATTGACTGTTTCAGCGTGGTACCACATTACTACGTGATACAATGCAGAAACAGCCCAGGATCTAGCCATGAAGTATGAGAAATATGCGAAAGTATGAGCCTGATGAGGGCAAATCCTAGACGTAACCCAGACCTAACATGCGTTATCCTCTAAAATATTTATCAAGACCAGGTTTAATAGAATGTTTCAGTGTGGTACTACATTACTACGTGACCCAAACCAGAAAAAACCCAGGATCTGTTCAACAAGTATGTGAAAAACGCGAAATTATGAGCCTGATGAGGGCAAATCCCAGACCTATCCCAGACCTAACATGCGTTATCCTCTAAAATATTTATCAAGACCAGGTTTAATTGATTGTTTCGGTGTGGACCCACATTGCTACGTGATCCAAACCAGAAAAAACCCAGGATCCGTTCAACAAGTATGTGAAGAATGCGAAAGTATGAGTCTGATGAGTGAAAATCCCAGGCCTAACCTAGACCTAACATGCGTTATCCTCAAAAATATTGATCGAAACCTGGTTTAATCGACTGTTTCAGTGTGGTACCACATTACTATGTGATCCAAACCAGAAAAAACCCAGGATCCGTTCAACAAGTATGTGAAGAATGCGAAAGTATGAGTCTGATCAGGGCAAATCCTAGACCTATCCCAGACCTAACTTGCGTTATCCTCTAAAATATTGATCGAAACCAGGTTTAATTGACTGTTTCAGCGTGGTACCACATTACTACGTGATGCAATCCAGAAAAAGCCCAGGATCTAGCCATCAAGTATGAGAAATATGCGAAAGAATGAGCCTGATGAGAGCAAATCCCAGACCTAACCTAGACCTAACATGCGTTATCCTCTAAAATAATGAGCGAAACCAGGTTTAATGGACTGTTTCAGTGTGGTACCACACTACTTCGTGATCCAAACCAGAAAAAACCCAGGATCTGTTCAACAAGTATGTGAAAAACGCGAAACTGTGAGCCTGATGAGGGCAAATCTTAGACCTAACCCAGACCTAAGATGCGTTATCCTCTAAAATATTTATCCAGACCAGGTTTCATTGAATGTTTCAGTGTAGTATCACACTACTACGTGACCCAAACCAGAAAAAACCCAGGATCTGTTCAACAAGTATGTGAAAAACGCGAAATTATGAGCCTGATGAGGGCAAATCCCGGACCTATCCCAGACCTAACTTGCGTTATCCTCTAAAATATTCATCGAAACCAGGTTTAATTGATTGTTTCGGTGTGGACCCACATTACTACGTGATCCAAACCAGAAAAAACCCAGGATCCGTTCAACAAGTATGTGAAGAATGCGAAAGTATGAGTCTGATGAGTGAAAATCCCAGGCCTAACCTAGACCTAACATGCGTTCTCCTCAAAAATATTGGTCGAAACCTGGTTTAATCGACTGTTTCAGTGTGGTACCACATTACTATGTGATCCAAACCAGAAAAAACCCAGGATCCGTTCAACAAGTATGTGAAGAATGCGAAAGTATGAGTCTGATGAGGGCAAATCCTAGACCTATCCCAGACCTAACTTGCGTTATCCTCTAAAATATTGATCGAAACCAGGTTTAATTGACTGTTTCAGCGTGGTACCACATTACTACGTGATGCAATCCAGAAAAAGCCCAGGATCTAGCCATCAAGTATGAGAAATATGCGAAAGAATGAGCCTGATGAGAGCAAATCCCAGACCTAACCTAGACCTAACATGCGTTATCCTCTAAAATAATGAGCGAAACCAGGTTTAATGGACTGTTTCAGTGTGGTACCACACTACTTCGTGATCCAAACCAGAAAAAACTCAGGATCTGTTCAACAAGTATGTGAAAAACGCGAAACTGTGAGCCTGATGAGGGCAAATCTTAGACCTAACCCAGACCTAAGATGCGTTATCCTCTAAAATATTTATCCAGACCAGGTTTCATTGAATGTTTCAGTGTAGTATCACACTACTACGTGACCCAAACCAGAAAAAACACAGGATCTGTTCAACAAGTATGTGAAAAACGCGAAAGTATGAGCCTGATGAGGGCAAATCCCGGACCTATCCCAGACCTAACTTGCGTTATCCTCTAAGATATTCATCGAAACCAGGTTTAATCGACTGTTTCAGTGTGGTACCACATTACTATGTGATCCAAACCAGAAAATAACCCAGGATCTGTTCAACGAGTATGTGAAGTGTGCGAAAGTATGAGTCTGATGAGGGCAAATCCCAGACCTATCCCAGACCTAACATGCGTTATCCTCTAAAATATTGAGCGAAACCAGGTTTAATCGACTGTTTCAGTGTGGTACCACATTACTATGTGATCCAAACCAGCAAATAACCCAGGATCTGTTCAACGAGTATGTGAAGTGTGCGAAAGTATGAGTCTGATGAGGGCAAATCCCAGACCTATCCCTGACCTAACATGCGTTATCCTCTAAAATATTTATCAAGACCAGGTTTAGTTGATTGTATCAGTGTGTACCCATATTACTACGTGATCCAAACCAGAAAAAGCCCAGGATCTGTTCAACAAGTATGTGAAAAACGCGAAAGTATGAGCCTGATGAGGGCAAATCCCAGACCTATCCCAGACCTCACTTGCGTTATCCTCTAAAATATTGATCGGTACCAGGTTTAATTGACAGTTTCAGTGTGGTACCACATTACTACGTGATCCAATCCAGAAATAGCCCAGGATCTAGCCATGAAGTATGAGAAATGTGCGAAAGTATGAGTCTGATGTGGGCAAATCTTAGACCTAACCCAGACCTAAGATGCGTTATCCTCTAAAATATTTATCCAGACCAGGTTTCATTGAATGTTTCAGTGTGGTACCACTTTACTACGTGATCCAATCCAGAAATAGCCAAGGATCTAGCCATGAAGTATGAGAAATATGCGAAAGTATGAGCCTGATGAGGGCAAATCCTAGACCTAACCCAGACCTAACATGTGTTTTCCTCTAAAATATTTATCAAGACCAGGTTTAATTGAATGTTTCAGTGTGGTACCACATTACTACGTGATCCAAACCAGAGAAAACCCAGGATCCGTTCAACAAGTATGTGAAGAATGCGAAAGTATGAGCCTGATGAGGGCAAATCCCAGACCTATCCCAGACCTAACTTGCGTTATCCTCTAAAATATTGATCGAAACCAGGTTTAATCGACTGTTTCAGCGTGGAACCACATTACTACGTGATCCAAACCAGAAAAAAACCCAGGATCTTGTCAACGAGTATGTGAATTTTGCGAAAGTATGAGTCTGATGAGGGCTAATCCCAGACCTATCCCAGACCTAGCTTGCGTTATCCTCTAAAATATTGATCGAAACCAGGTTTAATTCACTGTTTTAGTGTGGTACCACATTACTACGTGATCCAAGCCAGAAAAAACCCAGGATCTGTTTAACAAGTATGTGAAAAATGCGTATCTGTGAGCCTGATGAGGGCAAATCTTAGACCTAACCCAGACCTAAGATGCGTTATCCTCTAAAATATTTATCCAGAACAGGTTTCATTGAATGTTTCAGTGTTGTACCACTTTACTACGTGATCCAATCCAGAAATAGCCCAGGATCTAGCCATGAAGTATGAGAAATATGCGATAGTAAGAGCCTGATGAGGGCAAATCCTAGACCTATCCCAGACCTAACTTGCGTTATCCTCTAAAATATTGATCGAAACCAGGTTTAATTGACTGTTTCAGCGTGGTACCACATTACTACGTGATACAATGCAGAAACAGCCCAGGATCTAGCCATGAAGTATGAGAAATATGCGAAAGTATGAGCCTGATGAGGGCAAATCCTAGACGTAAGCCAGACCTAACATGCGTTAGCCTCTAAAATATTTATCAAGACCAGGTTTAATAGAATGTTTCAGTGTGGTACTACATTACTACGTGACCCAAACCAGAAAAAACCCAGGATCTGTTCAACAAGTATGTGAAAAACGCGAAATTATGAGCCTGATGGGGGCAAATCCCAGACCTATCCCAGACCTAACATGCGTTATCCTCTAAAATATTTATCAAGACCAGGTTTAATTGATTGTTTCGGTGTGGACCCACATTACTACGTGATCCAAACCAGAAAAAACCCAGGATCCGTTCAACAAGTATGTGAAGAATGCGAAAGTATGAGTCTGATGAGTGAAAATCCCAGGCCTAACCTAGACCTAACATGCGTTATCCTCAAAAATATTGATCGAAACCTGGTTTAATCGACTGTTTCAGTGTGGTACCACATTACTATGTGATCCAAACCAGAAAAAACCCAGGATCCGTTCAACAAGTATGTGAAGAATGCGAAAGTATGAGTCTGATGAGGGCAAATCCTAGACCTATCCCAGACCTAACTTGCGTTATCCTCTAAAATATTGATCGAAACCAGGTTTAATTGACTGTTTCAGCGTGGTACCACATTACTACGTGATGCAATCCAGAAAAAGCCCAGGATCTAGCCATCAAGTATGAGAAATATGCGAAAGAATGAGCCTGATGAGAGCAAATCCCAGTCCTAACCTAGACCTAACATGCGTTATCCTCTAAAATAATGAGCGAAACCAGGTTTAATGGACTGTTTCAGTGTGGTACCACACTACTTCGTGATCCAAACCAGAAAAAACCCAGGATCTGTTCAACAAGTATGTGAAAAACGCGAAACTGTGAGCCTGATGAGGGCAAATCTTAGACCTAACCCAGACCTAAGATGCGTTATCCTCTAAAATATTTATCCAGACCAGGTTTCATTGAATGTTTCAGTGTAGTATCACACTACTACGTGACCCAAACCAGAAAAAACCCAGGATCTGTTCAACAAGAATGTGAAAAACGCGAAAGTATGAGCCTGATGAGGGCAAATCCCGGACCTATCCCAGACCTAACTTGCGTTATCCTCTAAAATATTCATCGAAACCAGGTTTAATCGACTGTTTCAGTGTGGTACCACATTACTATGTGATCCAAACCAGAAAATAACCCAGGATCTGTTCAACGAGTATGTGAAGTGTGCGAAAGTATGAGTCTGATGAGGGCAAATCCCAGACCTATCCCAGACCAAACATGCGTTATCCTCTAAAATATTGAGCGAAACCAGGTTTAATCGACTGTTTCAGTGTGGTACCACATTACTATGTGATCCATACCAGAAAATAACCCAGGATCTGTTCAACGAGTATGTGAAGTGTGCGAAAGTATGAGTCTGATGAGGGCAAATCCCAGACCTATCCCTGACCTAACATGCGTTATCCTCTAAAATATTTATCAAGACCAGGTTTAGTTGATTGTATCAGTGTGTACCCATATTACTACGTGATCCAAACCAGAAAAAACCCAGGATCTGTTCAACAAGTATGTGAAAAACGCGAAAGTATGAGCCTGATGAGGGCAAATCCCAGACCTATCCCAGACCTAACTTGCGTTATCCTCTAAAATATTGATCGATACCAGGTTTAATTGACAGTTTCAGTGTGGTACCACATTACTACGTGATCCAATCCAGAAATAGCCCAGGATCTAGCCATGAAGTATGAGAAATGTGCGAAAGTATGAGTCTGATGTGGGCAAATCTTAGACCTAACCCAGACCTAAGATGCGTTATCCTCTAAAATATTTATCCAGACCAGGTTTCATTGAATGTTTCAGTGTGGTACCACTTTACTACGTGATCCAATCCAGAAATAGCCAAGGATCTAGCCATGAAGAATGAGAAATATGCGAAAGTATGAGCCTGATGCGGGCAAATCCTAGTCCTAACCCAGACCTAACATGTGTTTTCCTCTAAAATATTTATCAAGACCAGGTTTAATTGAATGTTTCAGTGTGGTACCACATTACTACGTGATCCAAACCAGAGAAAACCCGGGATCCGTTCAACAAGTATGTGAAGAATGCGAAAGTATGAGTCTGATGAGTGAAAATCCCAGGCCTGACCTAGACCTAGCATGCGTTATCCTCTAAAATATTGAGCGAAACCAGGTTTAATCGACTGTTTCAGTGTGGTACCACATTACTACGTGATCCGAACCAGAAAATAACCCAGGATCTGTTCAACGAGTATGTGAAGTGTGCGAAAGTATGAGTCTCATGAGGGCAAATCCCAGACCTATCCCAGACCTAACATGCGTTATCCTCAAATATATTTATCAAGACCAGGTTTAATTGAATGTTTCAGTGTGGTACCACATTACTACGTGATCCAAACCAGAGAAAACCCAGGATCCGTTCAACAAGTATGTGAAGAATGCGAAAGTATGAGTCTGATGTGTGAAAATCCCAGGCCTGACCTAGACCTAGCACGCGTTATCCTCTAAAATATTGAGCGAAACCAGGTTTAATCGACTGTTTCAGTGTGGTACCACATTACTATGTGATCCAAACCAGAAAATAACCCAGGATCTGTTCAACGAGTATGTGAAGTGTGCGAAAGTATGAGTCTGATGAGGGCAAATCCCAGACCTATCCCAGACCAAACATGCGTTATCCTGTAAAATATTGATGGAAACCAGGTTTAATTGACTGTTTCAGTGTTGTACTTCATTACTACGTCATGCAATCCAGAAAAAGCCCAGGATCTAGCCATCAAGTATGAGAAATATGCGAAAGAATGAGCCTGATGAGAGCAAATCCCAGACCTAACCTAGACCTAACATGAATTATTCTCTAAAATATTGGTCGAAACCAGGTTTAATTGACTGTTTCAGTGTGGTCCCACTTTACTACGTGATCCAAACCAGAGAAAACCCAGGATCCGTTCAACAAGTATGTGAAGAATGCGAAAGTATGAGTCTGATGTGTGAAAATCCCAGGCCTGACCTAGACCTAGCACGCGTTATCCTCTAAAATATTGAGCGAAACCAGGTTTAATCGACTGTTTCAGTGTGGTACCACATTACTATGTGATCCAAACCAGAAAATAACTCAGGATCTGTTCAACGAGTATGTGAAGTGTGCGTAAGTATGAGACTGATGAGGGCAAATCCCAGACCTATCCCAGACCTAACTTGCGTTATCCTCTAATATATTTATCAAGACCAGGTTTAATTGAATGTTTCAGTGTGGTACCACATTACTACGTGATCCAATCCAGAAATAGCCCAGGATCTAGCCATGAAGTATGAGAAATATGCGAAAGTATGAGCCTCACGAGGGCAAATCCTAGACCTAACCCAGACCTAACATGTGTTATCCTCTAAAATATTTATCAAGACCAGGTTTAATTGATTGTTTCAGTGTGGTCCCACATTACTACGTGATCCAAACCAGACAAAACCCAGGATCCGTTCAACAAGTATGTGAAGAATGCGAAAGTATGAGTCTGATGAGTGAAAATCCCAGGCCTGACCCAGACCTAACATGCGTTATCCTCTAAAATATTGAGCGAAACCAGGTTTAATGGACTGTTTCAGTGTGGTACCACACTACTACGGGATCCCAACCAGAAAAAACCCAGGATCTGTTCAACAAGTATGTGAAAAACGCGAAAGTATGAGCCTGATGAGGGCAAATCCCAGACCTATCCCAGACCTAACTTGCGTTGTCCTCTAAAATATTGATGGAAACCAGGTTTTATTGGCTGTTTCAGTGTGGTACTTCATTACTACGTGATGCAATCCAGAAAAAGCCCAGGATCTAGTCATCAAGTTTGAGAAATATGCGAAAGAATGAGCCTGATGAGAGCAAATCCCAGACCTAAACTAGACCTAACATGAATTATTCTCTTAAATATTGATCGAAACCAGGTGTAATTGATTGTTTCAGTGTGGTCCCACATTACTACGTGATCCAAACCAGAAAAAACCTAGGATCCGTTCAACAAGTATGTGAAGAATGCGAAAGTATGAGTCTGATGAGTGAAAATACCAGACCTAACCTAGACCTAACATGCGTTATCCTCAAAAATACTGATCGAAACCTGGTTTAATCGACTGTTTCAGTGTGGTACCACATTACTATGTGATCCAAACCAGAAAGTAACCCAGGATCTGTTCAACGAGTATGTGAAGGGTGCGAAAGTATGAGTCTGACGAGGTCAAATCCCAGACCTATCCCAGACCTAACTTGCGTTATCCTCTAAAATATTTATCAAGACCAGGTTTAATTGACTGTTTCAGTGTTGTACTTCATTACTACGTGGTGCGATCCAGAAAAAGCCCAGGATCTAGCCATCAAGTATGAGAAATATGCGAAAGAATGAGCCTGATGAGAGCAAATCCCAGACCTAACCCAGACCTAACATGCGTTATCCTCAAAAATATTGATCGAAACCTGGTTTAATCGACTGTTTCAGTGTGGTACCACACTACTTCGTGATCCAAACCAGAAAAAACCCAGGATCTGTTCAACAAGTATGTGAAAAACGCGAAACTGTGAGCCTGATGAGGGCAAATCTTAGACCTAACCCAGACCTAAGATGCGTTATCCTCTAAAATATTTATCCAGACCAGGTTTCATTGAATGTTTCAGTGTAGTATCACACTACTACGTGACCCAAACCAGAAAAAACCCAGGATCTGTTCAACAAGAATGTGAAAAACGCGAAAGTATGAGCCTGATGAGGGCAAATCCCGGACCTATCCCAGACCTAACTTGCGTTATCCTCTAAAATATTCATCGAAACCAGGTTTAATCGACTGTTTCAGTGTGGTACCACATTACTATGTGATCCAAACCAGAAAATAACCCAGGATCTGTTCAACGAGTATGTGAAGTGTGCGAAAGTATGAGTCTGATGAGGGCAAATCCCAGACCTATCCCAGACCAAACATGCGTTATCCTCTAAAATATTGAGCGAAACCAGGTTTAATCGACTGTTTCAGTGTGGTACCACATTACTATGTGATCCATACCAGAAAATAACCCAGGATCTGTTCAACGAGTATGTGAAGTGTGCGAAAGTATGAGTCTGATGAGGGCAAATCCCAGACCTATCCCTGACCTAACATGCGTTATCCTCTAAAATATTTATCAAGACCAGGTTTAGTTGATTGTATCAGTGTGTACCCATATTACTACGTGATCCAAACCAGAAAAAACCCAGGATCTGTTCAACAAGTATGTGAAAAACGCGAAAGTATGAGCCTGATGAGGGCAAATCCCAGACCTATCCCAGACCTAACTTGCGTTATCCTCTAAAATATTGATCGATACCAGGTTTAATTGACAGTTTCAGTGTGGTACCACATTACTACGTGATCCAATCCAGAAATAGCCCAGGATCTAGCCATGAAGTATGAGAAATGTGCGAAAGTATGAGTCTGATGTGGGCAAATCTTAGACCTAACCCAGACCTAAGATGCGTTATCCTCTAAAATATTTATCCAGACCAGGTTTCATTGAATGTTTCAGTGTGGTACCACTTTACTACGTGATCCAATCCAGAAATAGCCAAGGATCTAGCCATGAAGAATGAGAAATATGCGAAAGTATGAGCCTGATGCGGGCAAATCCTAGTCCTAACCCAGACCTAACATGTGTTTTCCTCTAAAATATTTATCAAGACCAGGTTTAATTGAATGTTTCAGTGTGGTACCACATTACTACGTGATCCAAACCAGAGAAAACCCGGGATCCGTTCAACAAGTATGTGAAGAATGCGAAAGTATGAGTCTGATGAGTGAAAATCCCAGGCCTGACCTAGACCTAGCATGCGTTATCCTCTAAAATATTGAGCGAAACCAGGTTTAATCGACTGTTTCAGTGTGGTACCACATTACTACGTGATCCGAACCAGAAAATAACCCAGGATCTGTTCAACGAGTATGTGAAGTGTGCGAAAGTATGAGTCTCATGAGGGCAAATCCCAGACCTATCCCAGACCTAACATGCGTTATCCTCAAATATATTTATCAAGACCAGGTTTAATTGAATGTTTCAGTGTGGTACCACATTACTACGTGATCCAAACCAGAGAAAACCCAGGATCCGTTCAACAAGTATGTGAAGAATGCGAAAGTATGAGTCTGATGTGTGAAAATCCCAGGCCTGACCTAGACCTAGCACGCGTTATCCTCTAAAATATTGAGCGAAACCAGGTTTAATCGACTGTTTCAGTGTGGTACCACATTACTATGTGATCCAAACCAGAAAATAACCCAGGATCTGTTCAACGAGTATGTGAAGTGTGCGAAAGTATGAGTCTGATGAGGGCAAATCCCAGACCTATCCCAGACCAAACATGCGTTATCCTGTAAAATATTGATGGAAACCAGGTTTAATTGACTGTTTCAGTGTTGTACTTCATTACTACGTCATGCAATCCAGAAAAAGCCCAGGATCTAGCCATCAAGTATGAGAAATATGCGAAAGAATGAGCCTGATGAGAGCAAATCCCAGACCTAACCTAGACCTAACATGAATTATTCTCTAAAATATTGGTCGAAACCAGGTTTAATTGACTGTTTCAGTGTGGTCCCACTTTACTACGTGATCCAAACCAGAGAAAACCCAGGATCCGTTCAACAAGTATGTGAAGAATGCGAAAGTATGAGTCTGATGTGTGAAAATCCCAGGCCTGACCTAGACCTAGCACGCGTTATCCTCTAAAATATTGAGCGAAACCAGGTTTAATCGACTGTTTCAGTGTGGTACCACATTACTATGTGATCCAAACCAGAAAATAACTCAGGATCTGTTCAACGAGTATGTGAAGTGTGCGTAAGTATGAGACTGATGAGGGCAAATCCCAGACCTATCCCAGACCTAACTTGCGTTATCCTCTAATATATTTATCAAGACCAGGTTTAATTGAATGTTTCAGTGTGGTACCACATTACTACGTGATCCAATCCAGAAATAGCCCAGGATCTAGCCATGAAGTATGAGAAATATGCGAAAGTATGAGCCTCACGAGAGCAAATCCTAGACCTAACCCAGACCTAACATGTGTTATCCTCTAAAATATTTATCAAGACCAGGTTTAATTGATTGTTTCAGTGTGGTCCCACATTACTACGTGATCCAAACCAGACAAAACCCAGGATCCGTTCAACAAGTATGTGAAGAATGCGAAAGTATGAGTCTGATGAGTGAAAATCCCAGGCCTGACCCAGACCTAACATGCGTTATCCTCTAAAATATTGAGCGAAACCAGGTTTAATGGACTGTTTCAGTGTGGTACCACACTACTACGGGATCCCAACCAGAAAAAACCCAGGATCTGTTCAACAAGTATGTGAAAAACGCGAAAGTATGAGCCTGATGAGGGCAAATCCCAGACCTATCCCAGACCTAACTTGCGTTGTCCTCTAAAATATTGATGGAAACCAGGTTTTATTGGCTGTTTCAGTGTGGTACTTCATTACTACGTGATGCAATCCAGAAAAAGCCCAGGATCTAGTCATCAAGTTTGAGAAATATGCGAAAGAATGAGCCTGATGAGAGCAAATCCCAGACCTAAACTAGACCTAACATGAATTATTCTCTTAAATATTGATCGAAACCAGGTGTAATTGATTGTTTCAGTGTGGTCCCACATTACTACGTGATCCAAACCAGAAAAAACCTAGGATCCGTTCAACAAGTATGTGAAGAATGCGAAAGTATGAGTCTGATGAGTGAAAATACCAGACCTAACCTAGACCTAACATGCGTTATCCTCAAAAATACTGATCGAAACCTGGTTTAATCGACTGTTTCAGTGTGGTACCACATTACTATGTGATCCAAACCAGAAAGTAACCCAGGATCTGTTCAACGAGTATGTGAAGGGTGCGAAAGTATGAGTCTGACGAGGTCAAATCCCAGACCTATCCCAGACCTAACTTGCGTTATCCTCTAAAATATTTATCAAGACCAGGTTTAATTGACTGTTTCAGTGTTGTACTTCATTACTACGTGGTGCGATCCAGAAAAAGCCCAGGATCTAGCCATCAAGTATGAGAAATATGCGAAAGAATGAGCCTGATGAGAGCAAATCCCAGACCTAACCCAGACCTAACATGCGTTATCCTCAAAAATATTGATCGAAACCTGGTTTAATCGACTGTTTCAGTGTGGTACCACATTACTATGTGATCCAAACCAGAAAATAACCCAGGATCAGTTCAACGAGTATGTGAAGTGTGCGAAAGTATGAGTCTGATGAGGTCAAATCCCAGACCTATCCCAGACTTAACTTGCGTTATCCTCTAAAATATTGATCGAAACCAGGTTTAATCGACTGTTTCAGCGTGGTATCACATTACTACGTGATACAATCCAGAAACAGCCCAGGATCTAGCCATGAAGTATGAGAAATATGCGAAAGTATGAGCCTGATGAGGGCAAATCGCAGGCCTAACCTAGACCTAACATGCGTTGTGCTCTAAAATATTGATGGAAACCAGGTTTAATGGACTGTTTCAGTGTGGCACCACTTTACTACGTGATCCAAAGCAGAAAATAACCCAGGATCTGTTCAACGAGTATGTGAAGGGTGCGAAGGTATGAGTCTGATGAGGTCAAATCCCAGACCTATCCCAGACCTAACTTGCGTTATCCTCTAAAATATTGATCGAAACGAGGTTTAATCGACTGTTTCAGTGTGGTACCACATTACTACGTGATCCAAACCAGAAAAAACCCAGGATCAGTTCAACAAGTACGTGAAAAACGCGAATCTATGAGCCTGATTAGGGCGAATCCCAGACCTATCCCAGACCTAACTTGCGTTATCCTCTAAAATATTGATGGAAACCAGGTTTAATTGACTGTTTCAGTGTTGTACTTCATTACTACGTTATGCAATCCAGAAAAAGCTCAGGATCTAGCCATCAAGTATGAGAAATATGCGAAAGAATGTGCCTGATAAGAGCAAATCCCAGACCTAACCTAGACCTAACATGAATTATTCTCTAAAATATTGATCGAAACCAGGTTTAATTGACTGTTTCAGTGTGGTCCCACATTGCTACGTGATCCAAACCAGAAAAAACCCAGGATCCGTTCAACAACTATGTGAAGAATGCGAAAGTATGAGTCTGATGAGTGAAAATCCCAGGCATAACCTAGACCTAACATGCGTTATCCTCAAAAATATTGATCGAAACCTGGTTTAATCGACTGTTTCAGTGTGGTACCACATTACTATGTGATCCAAACCAGAAAATAACCCAGGATCCGTTCAACGAGTATGTGAAGGGTGCGAAGGTATGAGTCTGATGAGGTCAAATCCCAGACCTATCCCAGACCTAACTTGCGTTATCCTCTAAAATATTGATCGAAACGAGGTTTAATCGACTGTTTCAGTGTGGTACCACATTACTACGTGATCCAAACCAGAAAAAACCCAGGATCAGTTCAACAAGTACGTGAAAAACGCGAATGTATGAGCCAGATTAGGGCGAATCCCAGACCTATCCCAGACCTAACTTGCGTTATCCTCTAAAATATTGATGGAAACCAGGTTTAATTGACTGTTTCAGTGTTGTACTTCATTACTACGTTATGCAATCCAGAAAAAGCCCAGGATCTAGCCATCAAGTATGAGAAATATGCGAAAGGATGAGCCTGATGAGTGCAAATCCTAGACTTAACCCAAACCTAACATGCGTTATCCTCTAACATATTTATCAAGACCAGGTTTAATTGAATGTTTCGGTGTGGTACCACATTACTGCGTGATCCAATCCAGAAATAGCTCAGGATATAGCCATGAAGTATGAGAAATATGCGAAAGTATGAGTCTGATGAGTGAAAATCCCAGGCCTAACCTAGACCTAACATGCGTTATCCTCAATAATATTGATCGAAACCAGGTTTAATCGACTGTTTCAGTGTGGTACCACATTACTACGTGATCCAAACCAGAAAAAAACCCAGGATCTGATCAACGAGTATGTCAAGTGTGCGACAGTATGACCCTGATGAGGGCTAATCCCAGACCTATCCCAGACCTAACATGCGTTATCCTCTAAAATATTGATCGAAACCAGGTTTAATTGATTGTTTTAGTGTGGTACCACTTTACTACGTGATCCAAAGCAAAAAAAACCCTCGATCAGGTCAATATGCATGTTAAAACTGCGAAAGTATGACCCTGATGAGGGCAAATCACAGACCTAACCCAGACCTAACATGCGTTATCCTCTAAAATATTTATCAAGACCAGGTTTAATTTAATGTTTCAGTGCGGTACCACATTACTACGTGATCCAAAACAGAAAAAACCCTGGATCTGTTCAACAAGTATGTGAAAAACGCGAAACTGTGAGCCTGAAGAGGGCAAATCTTAAACCTAACCTTGACCTAACATGCGTTATCCTCTAAACTATTTATCCAGACCAGGTTTCATTGAATGTTTCAGTGTGGTACCACTTTACTACGTGATCTAATCCAGAAATAGCCCAGGATCTAGCCATGAAGAATGAGAAATATGCGAAAGTATGAGCCCGATGAGGGCAAATCCTAGACCTAACCCAGACCTAACATGCGTTATTCTCTAAAGTATTTATCAAGACCAGGTTTAATTGAATGTTTCAGTGTGGTACCACATTACTACGTGATCCAAACCAGAAAAACCGAGGATCCGTACAAGAAGTATGTGAAGAATGCGAAAGTATGAGTCGGATCAGTGAAAATCTCAGGCCTTACCTAGTGGGGCTGACATCGAGGTGAAGCCCCAGATCAGGTATCTAGGGCTGATCCTCGATAGCCACTGGCGTTTCGAGAAGCATTTCCGCTGCCTGGTCCCCCGGTTGGAAAGGATGGTTGCGGCTCTGGGCCGGATCCTGCCCAACCTGGGGGGCCCGGCGGGCCGAGTTCGTCGCCTCTATGTGGCAATGGTCCAGTCGGTGGCCCTATACGGGGCCCCCGTCTGGGCGGACGACCTGGCTGCCTCCCGGCGCAGCATGACTATGCTGCGTCGGGTGCAGAGGCGCATGGCGCTCAGGGTCGTCCGCGGGTATCGGACCATGTCACATGAGGCGGCGACGGTTCTAGCGGGGATGCCGCCCATGGACCTGCTCGCGCGGTCGCACGCGGTGATGTACCGGCACCGCGTCGACCGTCGCGCGGGGGTGGGGGCGGTCCCGGGCGGGCAGGAACCTGCTTGGGGCGATTTGAAGCGCCAGGCTCGGCAGTCCGTGTTGCTCGCGTGGCAGGAGCGGCTGGCTCTGCCAACCGCGGGGCACCGGACTGTCGGGGCGGTTCGGCCACTCCTGAAGGAGTGGCTGGACAGAGGCCATGGCAGCCTCACCTACCGAATGGCACAGGTATTTTCCGGGCATGGCAGCTTCGGAAGATACCTGTGCCGGATAGGGAAGGAGCCGACGGCGCGTTGCTGCCACTGCGACGCTGAGCAGGACACGGCGGATCATACCCTGGAGGTATGCCCCGCGTGGGAGGGGGAGCGCCGTGTCCTGGTCGGCGTCGTCGGGCGGGATGTCTCGCTGCCGGGCGTGGTGCGTGCCATGCTCGGCAGCGAGGAGAAGTGGAGGGCCGTGGCCTCCTTCTGCGAGAACGTAATGTTGCAGAAGGAGGCCGCGGGGAGGGAGCGCGAGGTTCAGCGGCGCGCTGAAGCTCGCGCTCGTGCGGTGGCCCGAGGTCGTCGCCCGGTCGCGAGGCGTCGCGGGCGGCCGCCTCGGCGTGGCGGATGACCTAGGCTGGGAGGGGGGTCCTGAGGGGACCCTCCTCCCGCCAGGCGGCGCCGGGTCGGACCGGTTGGGGGTAGGAGTGCCTCCCCCTACCGGTCCGACGCAAGGGGAGGCACCCTCGGCGGTCTGGTGCGGCCATGAACGCCCGGCCGCCGAGGGGTGGAAACGGGGTCGCGGGCGGTTGCGAGATGGGGCTCGCAGCCGCCATTAAACGCGGCCCCGGGACGGATAGCGGTGGGATGGAGTGGCCCCGTCCCGCCGCTATGAGGCAGTGTGTCTACTGGGGGGACCGATTGTCCCCCCGGGGGATGGGCGCGAAAGCGCGGGCACGGGGAGGATACCGGAAGAATGCTTCGAGCGATTCCCGGTATCCTCCCAAAGCGTGCCGAAGGGTCACCGTGGGGTTTTTAGTGGGTAGGTCCCGCGCCTGTCGTTGTACGGGCGCGGGGAATCCCACACACCCCTCCCACCTCTCCCCAAGGAGGTGGGAGGGAGTCTTTCGAAGATTTTCCCCACGACAAAAAAAAAAAAAAAAAAAAAAAAAAAAGGCCTTACCTAGACCTAACTTGCGTTGTCTTCTAAAATATTGATGGAAACCTGGTTTCATTGACTGTTTCAGTGTGGTACTACATTACTACGTGATGCAATCTAGAAAAAGCCCAGGATCTAGCCATCAAGTATGAGAAATATGCGAAAGAATGAGCCTGATGACAGCAAATCCCAGACCTAACCTAGACCTAACATGCGTTATCCTCTAAAATATTGAGCGAAACCAGGTTTAATGGACTGTTTCAGTGTGGTACCACATTACTACGTGATCCAAACCAGAAACAACCCAGGATCTGTTCAACGACTATGTGAAAAACGCGAAACTGTGAGCCTGATGAGGGCAAATCTTAGACCTAACCTTGACCTAACATGCGATATCCTCTAAACTATTTATCCAGACCAGGTTTCATTGAATGTTTCAGTGTGGTACCACTTTACTACGTGATCCAATCCAGAAATAGCCCTGGATCTAGCCATGAAGTATGAGAAATATGCGAAAGTAAGAACCTGATGAGGGCAAATCCTAGACGTATCCCAGACCTAACTTGCGTTATCCTCTAAAATATTGATCGAAATCAGGTTTAATTGACTGTTTCAGCGTGGTACCACATTACTACGTGATACAATCCAGAAACAGCCCAGGATCTAGCCATGAAGTATGAGCAATATGCGAAAGTATGAGCCTGATGAGGGCAAATCCTAGACCTAACCCAGACCTAACATGCGTTATCCTCTAAAATATTTATCAAGACCAGGTTTAATTGATTGTTTCAGTGTGGTCCCACATTACTACGTGATCCAAAACAGAAAAAACCCAGGATCTGTTCTACATGTATGAGAAATATGCGAAAGAATGAGCCTGATGAGAGCAAATCCCAGACCTAACCTAGACCTAACATGAATTATTCTCTAAAATATTGATCGAAACCAGGTTTAATCGACTGTTTCAGTGTGGTACCACATTACTACGTGATCCAAACCAGAAAAAAACCCAGGATCTGATCAACGAGTATGTCAAGTGTGCGAAAGTATGAGCCTGATGAGGGCAAGTCCTAGACCTTACCCAGACCTAACATGCGTTATCCTCTAAAATATTTATCAGGACCAGGTTTAATTGATTGTTTCAGTGTGGTCCCACATTACTACGTGATCCAAAACAGAAAAAACCCAGGATCCGTTCAACAAGTATGTGAAGAATGCGAATGTATGAGTCTGATCAATGAAAATCTCAGGCCTTACCTAGACCTAACTTGCGTTGTCCTGTAAAATATTGATGGAAACCAGGTTTCGTTGACTGTTTCAGTGTGGTACTACGTTACTACGTGATGCAATCCAGAAAAAGCACAGGATCTAGCCATCAAGTATGAGACATATGCGAAAGAATGAGCCTGATGAGAGCAAATCCCAGAACTAACCTAGACCTAACATGTGTTATCCTCTAAAATATTGAGCGAAACCAGGTTTAATGGACGGTTTCAGTGTGGTACCACACTACTTCGTGATCCAAACCAGAAAAAACCCAGGATCTGTTCAACAAGTATATGAAAAACGCGAAACTGTGAGCCTGATGAGGGCAAATCTTAGACCTATCCCAGACCAAAGATGCGTTGTCCTCTAAAATATTTATCCAGACCAGGTTTCATTGAATGTTTCAGTGTGGTACCACTTTACTACGTGATCCAATTCAGAAATAGCCCAGGATCTAGCCTTGAAGTATGAGAAATATGCGATAGTATGAGCCTGATGAGGGCAAATCCTAGACCTAACCCAGACCTAACATGCGTTATCCTCTAAAATATTTATCAAGACCAGGTTTAATTGAATGTTTCAGTGTGGTACCACATTACTACGTGATCCAAACCAGAAAAAACCCAGGATCCGTTCAACAAGTATGTGAAGAATGCGAAAGTATGAGTCTGATGAGTGAAAATCCCAGGCCTGGCCTAGACCTAACATGCGTTATCATCTAAAATATTGAGCGAAACCAGGTTTAATCGACTGTTTCAGTGTGGTACCACATTACTATGTGATCCAAACCAGAAAATAACACAGGATCTGTTCAACGAGTATGTGAAGTGTGCGAAAGTATGGGTCTGATGAGGGCAAATCCCAGACCTATCCCAGACCTAACATGCGTTATCCTCTAATATATTTATCAAGACCAGGTTTAATTGACTGTTTCAGTGTGGTCCCACATTACTACGTGATCCAAACCAGAAAAAACCCAGGATCCGTTCAACAAGTATGTGAAAAACGCGAAACTGTGAGCCTGATGAGGGCAAATCTTAGACCTAACCCAGACCAAAGATGCGTTATCCTCTAAAATATTTCTCCAGACCAGGTTTCATTGAATGTTTCAGTGTGGTACCACTTTACTACGTGATCCAATCCAGAAAAAGCCCAGGATCTAGCCATCAAGTATGAGAAATATGCGACAGAATGAGCCTGATGAGAGCAAATCCCAGACCTAACCTAGACCTAACATGAATTATTCTCTAAAATATTGGAAGAAACCAGGTTTAATTGACTGTTTCAGTGTGGTCCCACTTTACTACGTGATCCAAACCAGAAAAAACGCAGGATCCGTTCAACAAGTATGTGAAGAATGCGAAAGTATGAGTCTGATGAGTGATAATCCCAGGCCTAACCTAGACCAAACATGCGTTATCCTCAAAAGTATTGATCGAAACCTGGTTTAATCGACTGTTTCAGTTTGGTACCACATTACTATGTGATCCAAAGCAGAAAATAACCCAGGATCTGTTCAACGAGTATGTGAAGTGTGCGTAAGTATGAGTCTGATGAGGGCAAATCCCAGACCTATCCCAGACCTAACTTGCGTTATCCTCTAAAATATTTATCAAGACCAGGTTTAATTGAATGTTTCAGCGTGGTACCACATTACTACGTGATACAATCCAGAAATAGCCCGGGATCTAGCCATGAAGTATGAGAAATATGTGAAAGTATGAGCCTGATGAGGGCAAATCCCAGACCTAACCCAGACCTAATTTGCGATATCCTCTAAAATATTGATCGAAACCAGGTTTAATTGACAGTTTTAGTGTGGTACCCCTTTACTACGTGATCCAAAGCAGAAAAAACCCTCGATCAGGTCAGCATGCATGTTAAAACTGCGAAAGTATGAGCCTGATGATGGCAAATCCCACACCTATCCCAGACCTAACATGCGTTATCCTCTAAAATATTTATCAAGACCAGGTTTAATTGAATGTTTCAGTGTGGTACCACATTACTACGTGATGCAATCCAGAAAAAGCCTAGGATCTAGCCATCAAGTATAAGAAATATGCGAAAGAATGAGCCTGATGAGGGCAAATCCTAGACCTATCCCAGACCTAACATGCGTTATCCTCTAAAATATTGATCGCAACCAGGTTTAATGGACTGTTTCTGTGTGGTACCACACTACTGCGTGATCCAAACCAGAAAAAACCCAGGATCTGTTCAACAAGTATGTGAAAAACGCGAAAGTATGAGCCTGATGAGGGCAAATCCCAGACCTATCCCAGACCTAACTTGCGTTATCCTCTAAAATATTGATCGAAACCAGGTTTAATTGACAGTTTCAGTGTGGTCCCACATTACTACGTGATTCAAACCAGAAAAAACCCAGGATCCGTTCAACAAGTATGTGAAGAATGCGTAAGTATGAGTTTGATGAGTGAAAATCCCAGGCCTAACCTAGACCTAACATGCGTTATCCTCAAAAATATTGATCGAAACCTGGTTTAATCGACTGTTTCAGTTTGGTACCACATTACTATGTGATCCAAACCAGAAAATAACCCAGGATCTGTTCAACGAGTATGTGAAGTGTGCGTAAGTATGAGTCTGATGAGGGCAAATCCCAGACCTATCCCAGACCTAACTTGCGTTATCCTCTAAAATATTGATCGAAACCAGGTTTAATTGACTGTTTCAGTGTGGTCCCACATTACTACGTGATGCAAACCAGAAAAAACGCAGGATCCGTTCAACAAGTATGTGAAGAATGCGAAAGTATGAGTTTGATGAGTGAAAATCCCAGGCCTAACCTAGACCTAACATGCGTTATCCTCAAAAATATTGATCGAAACCTGGTTTAATCGACTGTTTCAGTGTGGTACCACATTACTATGTGATCCAAACCAGAAAATAACCCAGGATTTGTTCAACGAGTATGTGAAGAATGCGAAAGTATGGGTCTGATGAGTGAAAATCCCAGACCTAACCTAGACCTAACATGCGTTATCCTCTAAAATATTGATCCAAACCAGGTTTAATGGACTGTTTCAGTGTGGAACAACACTACTACGTGATCCAAACCAGAAAAAACCCAGGATCTGTTCAACAAGGATGTGAAAAACGCGAAAGTATGAGCCTGATGAGGGCAAATCCCAGACCTATCCCAGACCTAACTTGCGTTGTCCTCTAAGATATTGATGGAAACCAGGTTTAATTGACTGTTTCAGTGTTGTACTTCATTACTATGTGATGCAATCCAAAAAAAGCCCAGGATCTAGCCATCAAGTTTGAGAAATATGCGAAAGAATGAGCCTGATGAGAGCAAATCCCAGACCCCAAACTAGACCTAACATGAATTATTCTCTTAAATATTGATCGAAACCAGGTGTAATTGATTGTTTCAGTGTGGTCCCACATTACTACGTGATCCAAACCAGAAAAAACCTAGGATCCGTTCAACAAGTATGTGAAGAATGCGAAAGTATGAGTCTGATGAGTGAAAATACCAGACCTAACCTAGACCTAACGTGCGTTATCCTCAAAAATACTGATCGAAACCTGGTTTAATCGACTGTTTCAGTGTGGTACCACATTACTATGTGATCCAAAGCAGAAAGGAACCCAGGATCTGTTCAACGAGTATGTGAAGTGTGCGAAAGTATGAGTCTGATGAGGGCAAATCCCAGACCTATCCCAGACCTAACTTGCGTTGTCCTCTAAAATATTGTTCGAAACCAGGTTTAATTGAATGTTTCAATGTGGTACCACATTACTACGTGATCCAAACCAGAAGATACCCGGGATCAGTTCAACAAGTATGTGAAAAACGCGAATGTATGAGCCTGATGAGGGCCAATCCCAGACCTATCCCAGACCAAACTTTTTTTTTTTTTTTTTTTTTTTTTTGTCGTGAGGAAAATCTTCGAAAGACTCCCTCCCACCTCTTTGGGGAGAGGCGGGAGGGTTGTGTGGGATTCCCAGCGCCCGTAGAATGACGGGCACGGGACCTACCCACTAAAAACCCCACGGTGACCCTTCCGCACGATTTGGGAGGATACCGGGAATCGCTCGAAGCATTCTTCCGGTATCCTCCCCGTGCCCGCGCTTTGCGCCCATCCCCGGGGGGGGGGGGACAAACGGTCCACCCGGTAGGCACTCTGTCTCATAGCGGCAGGACGGGGCCACTCCATCCCACCGCGATCCGTCCCGGGGCCGCATTTAGTGGCGGGCTGCGAGCCCCAACTCGCAACCGCCTGCGACCCCGTTTCTACCCCTCGGCTGCCGGGAGCTCATGGCCGCTCCAGGCCACCGAGGGTGCCTCCCCGTGGGCCGAACCTACCCGGTCCGACCCATCGCCGCCTGGCGGGAGGAGGCTCCCCTCAGGGCCCCCCTCCTAGCCAGGGTCATCCGCCGCGCAAAGGCCGCCGCCCGCGACGCCTGGCGCCCGGGCGACGCCCTCGCGCCACCATACGAGCGCGAGCCTCAGCTCGCCGCTGAAGCTCGCGCTCCCTTCCCGCGACCTCCTTCTGCACCATTACGGTCTCGCAGAAGGAGGCCACGGCCCTCCACTTCCTCTCGCTGCCGAGCATGGCGCGCACCACACCCGGCAGCGAGACATCCCGCCCTATGACGCCGACCAGGATACGGCGCTCCCCCTCCCACGCTGGGCATACCTGGAGGGTATGATCAGCCGTGTCCTGCTCGGCGTCACAATGGCAGCAACGCGCCGTCGGCTCCTTCCCTATCCGGCACAGGTACCTTCCGAAGCTTCCATGCCCGGAAAATACCTGTGCCATCCGGTAAGTAAGGCTTCCATGGCCTCTGTCCAGCCACTCACACAGCAGTGGCCGAACAGCCCCGACTGTCCGGTGCCCCGCAGTTGGCAGGGCCAACCGCTCCTGCCACGCGAGCACCACGAACTGCCGGGCCTGGCGCTTCAAATCGCCCCAAGCAGGTTCCTGCTCTCCCGGGACCGCCCCCACTCCCGCGCGACGGTCGACACGATGACGATACATCATCGCGTGCGACCGCGCGAGGAGATCCATGGGCGGCATCCCCGCAAGGACCGTCGCCGCCTCATGCGACACGGTCCGGTAGCCGCGGACGACCCTCAGCGCCATCTGCCTCTGCACCCGACGCAGCATCGTCATGCTGCGCCGGGAGGCCGCCAGGTCGTCCGCCCAGACGGGGGCCCCGTATAGGGCCACCGACTGAACCATTGCCACATAGAGGCGGCGAACTCGTCCCGCCGGGCCCCCCAGGTTGGGGAGGATCCAGCCTAAAGCCGAGACCATCCTGTCCAACCGGGGAACCAGGCAGCGGAAATGCTCCTCGAAGCGCCAGTGGCTATCGAGGATCAACCCCAGATAAACTCATCCGGGGCTTCACCTCGATATCAGCCCCACCCACCCGGATCAGAGGGGGTGGCGGATCCTGCCGAGGTGAGTGGAACGCTATCACCTCGGTCTTATGGACCGCCACCGTCATCCCCATCCCCCTGATCCGGTCGACGACGCGTTGAGCCCCCTCCTCGGCGAGGCGCTTGGCCCTCCCCCACTGAGCCCCGACGGCCAGCACCAGTGTGTCATCTGCGTAACACACGGCACTGACGCCGTCGGGGAGGTCGGCCCGCAACACCGCGTCGTACGCGATGTTCCACAGGAGTGGCCCAAGGACCGACCCCTGCGGAACCCCGCAGTAGACCTCCCTTCGCATATCACCATTCCGGCCCGGATACTCGATCCACCTGCCGCGGAGATAATCCCCGACGACTGCCCTGAGACACGGGGGTACCCGATGATATTCGAGCCCCCTCCGTATCTCCCCCCAGGGAAGGGTGTTAAACGCGTTGGCAATATCCAGCGATACCGCCAACGCCACCACTCCCCGGGAGACGGCCGACTCCAAGAGGACCCTGACCCGACTGATCGCGTCGACCGTCGACCGGACCCCCCGGAAACCGTACTGGCAGTCGGCCAGGCCCGGAGCACCCCGCGACACGTGCTCGACGAGGCGGGCAGCAATCACTCGCTCGAAGAGCTTGCCCACCTCGTCGAGGAGACAGATGGGCCGGTATGCGGATGGAGACTCCGCGGGCCGACCCTCCTTCCGGAGGAGGACCATCCTCGCCACCTTCCAACTGGGGGGGAATCGCCCGTCCCTCAGGCATCGGTTAAACAACCGCCTGAGGTCGGCCCCAAGGACGCCGTGGGTTAAGACCCAAACCCGGCCAGGCACACCATCCGGACCCGGGGCCGTGTTACGCGCCCCGAGCCGTCTGATTGCTGCGGCCAGCTCCCCCTGCGTGACCCCCGGCTCGGCCACCCACTCCAACGGGGCCGTCGCCTCTGCCGGAGGACGTGGTCCCATCTCCCCAATTGGGAAGAGAGTATTGACCACGCCCTCCAGCAGCCGGGGGTCAAGACCCTCGGTGCCGGGGGGCGCCCACGGGCGGAGCTTGTTCAGCACCACCTTATAAGGGCGCCCCCAAGGGTCGTCATCAAGGGTTTCGAGGAGCTCCTTCCATGCCCGGGTCTTGGCCCGTTTGATGGCGACCTGCAGAGCCATCCGCGACATGCGGTATGCCTCATACAGGTCATCTGTCCTCGCTCGCGCCACGCTATCGTCTCTCCGTAGACGACGGCGCGCGCGGGTGTACTGGCGTCGGGCGCGGACACTCGCGTCTCGCATTTCCGCGATCGCGGCCGACCACCAGTACACCGCCTGGCGAGGTGAAGCCCGCCCGATCCGGGGCATCGCCGCGTCACATATGTTCGCGACCATCCCCCCGAGCCGGGCGACCTCCTCCTCTATACTCGGCAACTCGGCCGCCCTCTGCGGCCAAGTTGCAGCGAGGGCAGCTGCCATCAGGGCATCCTTGTTCAGGCGCCAAAGCGCCCAGCGGCGCGGTGGGTTACCACCCGGACGGTGGTGTCGGGATGCATCCCCCGCGGCGGCAGAGACCTCCATCCGGATATACCGGTGATCCGAGAGTGTCTCTGCCCCCGCGACCACGTGCCATCCCGACACCATGCGCACGACGTTGGGGGTCGCGAATCCATCATCCACGATAGACCCCCCATATCGCCGCACACACGTGTGCTCCGACCCCCGGTTTAGTAACCGAAGGTCGAGTCCGGCCGCCCAGTCGCCCAGGATCCCGCCGCGAACGGAAGTCCTGGGGGACCCCCACGCCACCGACTTGGCGTTGAAGTCTCCCAGGACCAGCACCGGCCGGGCCGCGCAGCGCTGCACGCATGCCGCGACCTCGGCTAGGTACTGCTCGAACGCGACGTGACCGCTGCGAGGCGATATGTAGCACCCCACCACGGCGACTCCCCCCCAGTCCACGGCGACGAATCCTCGACCGCGTTCCAGCATGGAGAACGGCGGGGACCCGTCGCCACCTCCCCATACCGTCGCCACCAAGCCGTCCGCGTCGCCCACCCAATGAGGGTGATCAGGGACGCGGTACGGCTCGGCGGCGACAGCCAGGCCAACCCCCCACTCCGCGAGGACTTGGGACATCATATCCTGTGCCGCGCGGCAGTGGTTGAGGTTGGCCTGGAGGAGGAGGCGGGGCGCCATTAATTACCGACCGCCCCAGCCTCCTCCCGGCTGTCCGTCCCCGTGGCACCGTCCACCTCCATGGTGGACGATGCCACCGCCCGCGGCGCCGGAGTCAGAACGGCCCGCCTCTTCCTCTCCTTCCGGGAGGGGGGAGAGCACTTCCTGCTCCCCACTCTGTGGTCGGCTGGCATCCCCCTGTCCGCACATAGCGGGCAGTGGAGGGCCGCCGAGCACTGGCTCGCGCGGTGGTCCTTTGCCCCGCAACGGTAACATTGACCGCTGCGGTCCACCGACGAGGTGCACCACTGCCTCACATGCCCCAATTCGAGGCAGCGGTGACACTGGAGCGGGCGCGGCGCGAGGATTTCCACTCGCGCCGAAACCCACCCCACCACAACCCTCCCGGATTCCGCCAATTTATGGGCGACGGTGAGGGGGCAGCGGGCCCACACGGAACCCAGGCCGGAAGGAGATCTGCGGATCTCCCCGACCCGCAAATCCCCCTCAGGGCAATCCCCCGCCCTTGCTAGGGCACGGGCCACGTCCTCCGCGGTGGCCGAGTCGTCCAGCCCACACACGCGCATCTCCGTGCGCTTCGTGGGCCGGGCGACCCGGACACCCCGCTCGCCCAGCTGCTCCCGGAGCCTCTGGGCGAGTCGATCGGCCTTCACGCCGCCGTCTGGACCGGGGATCTCCAGCAGGAGACCCCCAGTCACGACCCGCTTCGCCGTGACGGAAGCGATGCCAAGCTCTTCAGGGACACATAGTCCCTGGCAAGCCGCATCGCCTCCGCGAGGGTCAGGTCGCCCCCCTGCGCAGCGGTCAGCGCTACCGTTGCCGTTTTAGGGGGGCGGCCTAGTCGCGCCTTCGCGGCCTTTCCTTTGGCCGCGGGTGGCGGGGGCGAAGGCAGCGCCTGCGAGGCCTTCCTCGACGCCCTCCTCGCCCTTCGCCCCACCACCTCGCTCCACGACACCCCCCCTTGGGGCGGAGCCGCGGAGGATGCGGGAACCGGGACCACGGGTACGCTTCCCCCCTTGGGGGTCACGATCCGAGGCCCCGGAGTCGCTACGGTGGGCGGAGCCATCGCTCCCCCCACCTTCGCCTTCCCCGGCCGTGCTGGCACTGGTCGGGGTGGCACCACCCTCCCACCGACCGCTCTTCCGGGGTGGAGCTCCTCCCGGAAGGCGGCCAGCTTCTTCTCAATCATGTCCCCTATCTTCCTCAGGAGATCGTCCTCTGAGGAGGACGGGGACCTCTGCGCGGGCGGAGTGCGTGTGGAAGGGCCCGTGGAGGCCCGCACCACCTCCGCCGCACTCCGCTTTCTAACGGCCGCAGGAGGGCGCGGCGTAGGAGGAGGGAGGGCCGCGCTGTTCCAGCGCGCCTCTGCCCTCATCCTCCCACGTCGCTCCTCCTCCAACAGGAGCTGCAGACGGGCGTTCCGCCCGCTTAGCTCCCGCGCCGCGTCCCTCATCATTTGGGCAGCCTCCCTCAGAGTCTCTGCCCCGCCGCACTTCTGCCCCTTAAAAGAGCAGGCAGCGGCCACTTTCTCCACTCGTCTCAGGGACGAGGATATCCTCCCCGATATCTCCTCGGTCACCTCGTCCCTGAGGCAGCTCATCCGGACAACCGGGCTAATCGCCCTGCCCACTTCAATGACGGCCTGCCCCGTCATCTTTCTCTTGGAGCCTATAAGGCTCCTGGCGGAGGAGAAGGACAACACTGACGCAGCCTCGTCGTCCTCCACCACCCTCCACGAAGCCGTGCCAGACGCTGGAGGCGGCACGAGCGCCGTCACTCCAGTCCCAACACCGCTTTCCTCCTCCCCCTCTGACTTACCCCGTCCCAACCCCGTTTTAATTTTATACTCCATATTATTATCCCAGACCTAACTTGCGTTATCCTCTAAAATATTGATCGAAACCAGGTTTAATTGACTGTTTCATTGTGGTACTACATCACTACGTGATGCAATCCAGAAAAAGCCCAGGATCTAGCCATCAAGTATGAGAAATATGCGAAAGAATGAGCCTGATGAGGGCAAATCCTAGACCTAACCTAGACCTAACATGAATTATTCTCTAAAATACTGATCGAAACCAGGTTTAATTGACTGTTTCAGTGTTGTACTTCATTACTACGTGATCCAAACCAGAAATAGCCCAGGATCTAGCCATGAAGTATGAGAAATATGCGAAAGTATGAGCCTGATGAGGGCAAATCCTAGACCTAACCCAGACCTAACATGCGTTATCCTCAAAAATATTGATCGAAACCAGGTTTAATCGACTGTTTCAGTGTGGTACCACACTACTACGTGATCCAAACCAGAAAAAACCCAGGATCCGTTCAACAAGTATGTGAAGAATGCGAAAGTATGAGTCTGATTAGTGAAAATCCCAGACCTAACCTAGACCTAACATGCGTTATCCTCTAAAATATTGATGGAAACCAGGTTTAATTGACTGTTTCAGTGTTGTACTTCATTACTACCTGATGAAATCTAGAAAAAGCCCAGGATCTAGCCATCAAGTATGAGAAATATGCGAAAGAATGAGCCTGAAGAGAGCAAATCCCAGACCTAACCTAGACCTAACATGAATTATTCTCTAAAATACTGATCGAAACCAGGTTTAATTGACTGTTTCAGTGTTGTACTTCATTACTACGTGATCCAATCCAGAAATAGCCCAGGATCTAGCCATGAAGTATGAGAAATATGCGAAAGTATGAGCCTGACGAGGGCAAATCCGAGACCTAACCCAGACCTAACAGGCGTTATCCTATAAAATATTTATCAAGACCAGGTTTAATTGATTGTTTCAGTATGGTCCCACATTACTACGTGATCCAAACCAGAAAAAAACCCATGATCTTGTCAACGAGTATGTGAAGTGTGCGAAAGTATGAGTCTGATGAGGGCTAATCCCAGACCTATCCCAGACCTAACATGCGTTATCCTCAAAAATATTGATCGAAACCTGGTTTAATCGACTGTTTCAGTGTGGTACCACACTACTAAATGTTCCAAACCAGACAAAACCCAGGATCCGTTCAACAAGTATGTGAAGAATGCGAAAGTATGAGTCTGATGAGTGAAAATATCAGACCTAACCTAGACCTAACATGCGTTATCCTCTAAAATATTGATCCAAATCAGGTTTAATGGACTGTTTCAGTGTGGTACCACACTACTACGTGATCCAAACCAGAAAAAACCCAGGATCAGTTCAACAAGTATGTGAAAAACGCGAAAGTATGAGCCTGATTAGGGCGAATCCCAGACCTATCCCAGACCTAACTTGCGTTATCCTCTAAAATATTGATCGAAACCAGGATTAATTGACAGTTTCAGCGTGGTACCACATTACTACGTGATACAATCCAGAAACAGCCCAGGATCTAGCCATGAAGTATGAGAAATATGCGAAAGTATGACCCTGATGAGGGCAAATCCTAGACCTAACCCAAACCTAACATGCGTTATCCTCTAAAATATTTATCAAGACCAGGTTTAATTGAATATTTCAGTGTGGTACCACATTACTACGTGACCCAAACCAGAAAAAACCCTGGATCCGTTCATCAAGTATGTGAAGAATGCGAAAGTATGAGTCTGATGAGTGAAAATCCCCGGGCTAACCTAGACCTAACCTGCGTTATCCTCCAAAATATTGATCCAAACCAGGTTTAATGGACTGTTTCAGGGTCGCACCACTTTACTACGTGATCCAAAGCAGAAAAAATCCTTGATCAGGTCAACATGTATGTTAAAACTGCGAAAGTATGACCCTGATGAGGGCAAATCCCAGGCCTAACCTAGACCTAACATGCGTTGTCCTCTAAAATATTGATGGAAACCAGGTTTAATTGACTGTTTCAGTGTTGTACTTCATTACTACGTTATGCAATCCAGAAAAAGCCCAGGATCTAGCCATCAAGTATGAGAAATATGCGAAAGAATGAGCCTGATGAGAGCAAATCCCAGACCTAACCTAGATCTAACATTAATTATTCTCTAAAATATTGATCGAAACCAGGTTTAATTGACTGTTTCAGTGTTGTACTTCATTACTACGTGATGCAATCCAGAAAAAGCCCAGGATCTAGCAATCAAGTATGAGAAATATGCGAAAGTATGAGCCTGATGAGGGCAAATCCTAGACCCACCCCAGACCAAACTTGCGTTATCCTCTAAAATATTGATCGAAACCAGGTTTAATTGACTGTTTCAGCGTGGTACCACATTACTACGTGATACAATCCAGAAACAGCCCAGGATCTAGCCATGAAGTATGAGCAATATGCGAAAGTATGAGCCTGATGAGGGCAAATCCTAGACCTAACCCAGACCTAACATGCGTTATCCTCAAAAATATTGATCGAAACCTGGTTTAATCGACTGTTTCAGTGTGGTACCACATTACTATGTGATCCAAACCAGAAAATAACCCAGGATCAGTTCAACGAGTATGTGAAGTGTGCGAAAGTATGAGTCTGATGAGGTCAAATCCCAGACCTATCCCAGACTTAACTTGCGTTATCCTCTAAAATATTGATCGAAACCAGGTTTAATCGACTGTTTCAGCGTGGTATCACATTACTACGTGATCCAAAGCAAAAAAAACCCTCGATCAGGTCAACATGCATGTTAAAACTGCGAAAGTATGACCCTGATGAGGGCAAATCACAGACCTAACCCAGACCTAACATGCGTTATCCTCTAAAATATTTATCAAGACAAGGTTTAATTTAATGTTTCAGTGTGGTACCACATTACTACGTGATCCAAACCAGAAAAAACCCTGGATCTGTTCAACAAGTATGTGAAAAACGCGAAACTGTGAGCCTGATGAGGGCAAATCTTAGACCTAACCTTGACCTAACATGCGTTATCCTCTAAAATATTTATCCAGACCAGGTTTCATTGAATGTTCCAGTGTGGTACCACTTTACTACGTGATCCAATCCAGAAATAGCCCAAGATCTAGCCATGAAGTATGAGAAATATGCGAAAGTATGAGCCCGATGGGGGCAAATCCTAGACCTAACCCAGTCCTAACATGCGTTATTCTCTAAAATATTTATCAAGACCAGGTTTAATTGAATGTTTCAGTGTGGTACCACATTACTACGTGATCCAAACCAGAAAAAACCGAGGATCCGTACAACAAGTATGTGAAGAATGCGAAAGTATGAGTCTGATCAGTGAAAATCTCAGGCCTTACCTAGACCTAACTTGCGTTGTCTTCTAAAATATTGATGGAAACCTGGTTTCATTGACTGTTTCAGTGTGGTACTACATTACTACGTGATGCAATCTAGAAAAAGCCCAGAATCTAGCCATCAAGAATGAGAAATATGCGAAAGAATGAGCCTGATGACAGCAAATCCCAGACCTAACCTAGACCTAACATGCGGTATCCTCTAAAATATTGAGCGAAACCAGGTTTAATGGACTGTTTCAGTGTGGTACCACATTACTAAATGTTCCAAACCAGAAAAAACCCAGGATCCGTTCAACAAGTATGTGAAGAATGCGAAAGTATGAGTCTGATGAGTGAAAATATCAGACCTAACCTAGACCTAACATGCGTTATCCTCTAAAATATTGATCCATATCAGGTTTAATGGACTGTTTCAGTGTGGTGCCACACTACTACGTGATCCAAACCAGAAAAAACCCAGGATCAGTTCAACAAGTATGTGAAAAACGCGAAAGTATGAGCCTGATTAGGGCGAATCCCAGACCTATCCCAGACCTAACTTGCGTTATCCTCTAAAATATTGATCGAAACCAGGATTAATTGACAGTTTCAGCGTGGTACCACATTACTACGTGATACAATCCAGAAACAGCCCAGGATCTAGCCATGAAGTATGAGAAATATGCGAAAGTATGACCCTGATGAGGGCAAATCCTAGACCTAACCCAAACCTAACATGCGTTATCCTCTAAAATATTTATCAAGACCAGGTTTAATTGAATATTTCAGTGTGGTACCACATTACTACGTGACCCAAACCAGAAAAAACCCTGGATCCGTTCATCAAGTATGTGAAGAATGCGAAAGTATGAGTCTGATGAGAGAAAATCCCCGGGCTAACCTAGACCTAACATGCGTTATCCTCTAAAATATTGATCCAAACCAGGTTTAATGGACTGTTTCAGGGTCGCACCACTTTACTACGTGATCCAAAGCAGAAAAAATCCTTGATCAGGTCAACATGTATGTTAAAACTGCGAAAGTATGACCCTGATGAGGGCAAATCCCAGGCCTAACCTAGACCTAACATGCGTTGTCCTCTAAAATATTGATGGAAACCAGGTTTAATTGACTGTTTCAGTGTTGTACTTCATTACTACGTTATGCAATCCAGAAAAAGCCCAGGATCTAGCCATCAAGTATGAGAAATATGCGAAAGAATGAGCCTGATGAGAGCAAATCCCAGACCTAACCTAGATCTAACATGAATTATTCTCTAAAATATTGATCGAAACCAGGTTTAATTGACTGTTTCAGTGTTGTACTTCATTACTACGTGATGCAATCCAGAAAAAGCCCAGGATCTAGCAATCAAGTATGAGAAATATGCGAAAGTATGAGCCTGATGAGGGCAAATCCTAGACCCACCCCAGACCTAACTTGCGTTATCCTCTAAAATATTGATCGAAACCAGGTTTAATTGACTGTTTCAGCGTGGTACCACATTACTACGTGATACAATCCAGAAACAGCCCAGGATCTAGCCATGAAGTATGAGCAATATGCGAAAGTATGAGCCTGACGAGGGCAAATCCTAGACCTAACCCAGACCTAACATGCGTTATCCTCAAAAATATTGATCGAAACCTGGTTTAATCGACTGTTTCAGTGTGGTACCACACTACTATGTGATCCAAACCAGAAAATAACCCAGGATCAGTTCAACGAGTATGTGAAGTGTGCGAAAGTATGAGTCTGATGAGGTCAAATCCCAGACCTATCCCAGACTTAACTTGCGTTATCCTCTAAAATATTGATCGAAACCAGGTTTAATCGACTGTTTCAGCGTGGTATCACATTACTACGTGATCCAAAGCAAAAAAAACCCTCGATCAGGTCAACATGCATGTTAAAACTGCGAAAGTATGACCCTGATGAGGGCAAATCACAGACCTAACCCAGACCTAACATGCGTTATCCTCTAAAATATTTATCAAGACAAGGTTTAATTTAATGTTTCAGTGTGGTACCACATTACTACGTGATCCAAACCAGAAAAAACCCTGGATCTGTTCAACAAGTATGTGAATAACGCGAAACTGTGAGCCTGATGAGGGCAAATCTTAGACCTAACCTTGACCTAACATGCGTTATCCTCTAAAATATTTATCCAGACCAGGTTTCATTGAATGTTTCAGTGTGGTACCACTTTACTACGTGATCCAATCCAGAAATAGCCCAAGATCTAGCCATGAAGTATGAGAAATATGCGAAAGTATGAGCCCGATGAGGGCAAATCCTAGACCTAACCCAGTCCTAACATGCGTTATTCTCTAAAATATTTATCAAGACCAGGTTTAATTGAATGTTTCAGTGTGGTACCACATTACTACGTGATCCAAACCAGAAAAAACCGAGGATCCGTACAACAAGTATGTGAAGAATGCGAAAGTATGAGTCTGATCAGTGAAAATCTCAGGCCTTACCTAGACCTAACTTGCGTTGTCTTCTAAAATATTGATGGAAACCTGGTTTCATTGACTGTTTCAGTGTGGTACTACATTACTACGTGATGCAATCTAGAAAAAGCCCAGAATCTAGCCATCAAGTATGAGAAATATGCGAAAGAATGAGCCTGATGACAGCAAATCCCAGACCTAACCTAGACCTAACATGCGGTATCCTCTAAAATATTGAGCGAAACCAGGTTTAATGGACTGTTTCAGTGTGGTACCACATTACTACGTGATCCAAACCAGAAAAAACCCAGGATCTGTTCAACAAGTATGTGAAAAACGCGAAACTGTGAGCCTGATGAGGGCAAATCTTAGACCTAACCTTGACCTAACATGCGTTATCCTCTAAAATATTTGTCCAGACCAGCTTTCATTGAATGTTTCAGTGTGGTACCACTTTACTACGTTATCCAATCCAGAAATAGCCCAGGATCTAGCCATGAAGTATGAGAAATATGCGAAAGTAAGAGCCTGATGAGGGCAAATCCTAGACCTATCCCAGACCTAACTTGCGTTATCCTCTAAAATATTGATCGAAATCAGGTTTAATTGACTGTTTCAGCGTGGTACCACATTACTACGTGATACAATCCAGAAACAGCCCAGGATCTAGCCATGAAGTATGAGCAATATGCGAAAGTATGAGCCTGATGAGGGCAAATCCTAGACCTAACCCAGACCTAACATGCGTTATCCTCTAAAATATTTATCAAGACCAGGTTTAATTGATTGTTTCCGTGTGGTCCCACATTACTACGTGATCCAAAACAGAAAAAACCCAGGATCTGTTCTACATGTATGAGAAATATGCGAAAGAATGAGCCTGATGGGAGCAAATCCCAGACCTAACCTAGACCTAACATGAATTATTCTCTAAAATATTGATCGAAACCAGGTTTAATTGACTGTTTCAGTGTGGTCCCACATTACTACGTGATCCAAACCAGAAAAAACCCAGGATCCGTTCAACAAGTATGTGAAGAATGCGATAGTATGAGTCTGATGAGTGAAAATCCCAGGCCTAACCTAGACCTAACATGAATTATTCTCTAAAATATTGATCGAAAACAGGTTTACTTGACTGTTTCAGTGTGGTCCCACATTACTACGTGATCCAAACCAGAAAAAACCCAGGATCCGTTCAACAAGTATGTGAAGAATGCGAAAGTATGAGTCTGATGGGTGAAAATCCCAGGCCTAACCTAGACCTAACATGCGTTATCCTCTAAAATATTGATCGAAACCTGGTTTAATCGACTGTTTCAGTGTGGTCCCACATTACTACGTGATCCAAACCAGAAAAAACCCAGGATCCGTTCAACAAGTATTTGAAGAATGCGATAGTATGAGTCTGATGAGTGAAAATCCCAGACCTAACCTAGACCTAACATGCGTTATCATCTAAAATATTGATCCAAACCAGGTTTAATGGACTGTTTCAGTGTGGTACCACATTACTACGTGATCCAAACCAGAAAAAACCCAGGATCTGTTCAACAAGTATGTGAAAAACGCGAAACTGTGAGCCTGATGAGGGCAAATCTTAGACCTAACCTTGACCTAACATGCGTTATCCTCTAAAATATTTGTCCAGACCAGCTTTCATTGAATGTTTCAGTGTGGTACCACTTTACTACGTTATCCAATCCAGAAATAGCCCAGGATCTAGCCATGAAGTATGAGAAATATGCGAAAGTAAGAGCCTGATGAGGGCAAATCCTAGACCTATCCCAGACCTAACTTGCGTTATCCTCTAAAATATTGATCGAAATCAGGTTTAATTGACTGTTTCAGCGTGGTACCACATTACTACGTGATACAATCCAGAAACAGCCCAGGATCTAGCCATGAAGTATGAGCAATATGCGAAAGTATGAGCCTGATGAGGGCAAATCCTAGACCTAACCCAGACCTAACATGCGTTATCCTCTAAAATATTTATCAAGACCAGGTTTAATTGATTGTTTCCGTGTGGTCCCACATTACTACGTGATCCAAAACAGAAAAAACCCAGGATCTGTTCTACATGTATGAGAAATATGCGAAAGAATGAGCCTGATGGGAGCAAATCCCAGACCTAACCTAGACCTAACATGAATTATTCTCTAAAATATTGATCGAAACCAGGTTTAATTGACTGTTTCAGTGTGGTCCCACATTACTACGTGATCCAAACCAGAAAAAACCCAGGATCCGTTCAACAAGTATGTGAAGAATGCGATAGTATGAGTCTGATGAGTGAAAATCCCAGGCCTAACCTAGACCTAACATGAATTATTCTCTAAAATATTGATCGAAAACAGGTTTACTTGACTGTTTCAGTGTGGTCCCACATTACTACGTGATCCAAACCAGAAAAAACCCAGGATCCGTTCAACAAGTATGTGAAGAATGCGAAAGTATGAGTCTGATGGGTGAAAATCCCAGGCCTAACCTAGACCTAACATGCGTTATCCTCTAAAATATTGATCGAAACCTGGTTTAATCGACTGTTTCAGTGTGGTCCCACATTACTACGTGATCCAAACCAGAAAAAACCCAGGATCCGTTCAACAAGTATTTGAAGAATGCGATAGTATGAGTCTGATGAGTGAAAATCCCAGACCTAACCTAGACCTAACATGCGTTATCATCTAAAATATTGATCCAAACCAGGTTTAATGGTCTGTTTCAGCGTGGTACCACACGACTACGTGATCCAAACCAGAAAAAACCCAGGATCTGTTCAACAAGTATGTGAAAAACGCGAAAGTATGAGCCTGATGAGGGCAAATCCCAGACATATCCCAGACCTAACTTGCGTTGTCCTCTAAGATATTGATGGAAACCAGGTTTAATTGACTGTTTCAGTGTTGTACTTCATTACTACGTGATGCAATCCAGAAAAAGCCCAGGAGCTAGCCATCAAGTATGAGAAATATGCGAAAGAATGAGCCTGATGAGAGCAAATCCCAGGCCTAACCTAGACCCAACATGAATTATTCTCTAAAATATTGATCGAAACCAGGTTTACTTGACTGTTTCAGTGTGGTCCCACATTACTACGTGATCCAAACCAGAACAAACCCAGGATCAGTTCAACAAGTATGTGAAAAACGCGAAAGTATGAGTCTGATGAGGTCAAATCCCAGACCTATGCCAGACCTAACTTGCGTTATCCTCTAAAATATTGAGCGAAACCTGGTTTAATGGACTGTTTCAGTGTGGTACCACATTACTACGTGATACAATCCAGAAACAGCCCAGGATCTAGCCATGAAGTATGAGAAATATGCGAAAGGATGAGCCTGATGAGTGCAAATCCTAGACCTAACCCAAACCTAACATGCGTTATCCTCTAACATATTTATCAAGTCCAGGTTTAATTGAATGTTTCAGTGTGGTACCACATTACTGCGTAATCCAATCCAGAAATAGCCCAGGATCTAGCCATGAAGTATGAGAAATATGCGAAAGTATGAGTCTGATGAGTGAAAATCCCAGGCCTAACCTAGACCTAACATGCGTTATCCTCAATAATATTGATCGAAACCAGGTTTAATGGACTGTTTCAGTGTGGTACCACATTACTATGTGATCCAAACCAGAAAATAACCCAGGATCTGTTCAACAAGTATGTGAAAAACGCTAAACTGTGAACCTGATGAGGGCAAATCCTAGACCTATCCCAGACCTAACTTGCGTTATCCTCTAAAATAGTGATCGAAACCAGGATTAATCGACTGTTTCAGTGTGGTACCACATTACTACGTGATCCAAACCAGAAATAACCCAGGATCCGTTCAACAAGTATATGAAGAATGCGAAAGTATGAGTCTGATGAGGGCAAATCCTAGACCTATCCCAGACCTAACTTGCGTTATCCTCTAAAATATATATCAAGACCAGGTTTAATTGAATGTTTCAGTGTGGTACCACATTACTGCGTGATCCAATCCAGAAATAGCCCAGGATCTAGCCATGAAGTATGTGAAAAACGCGAAAGTATGAGCCTGATGTGGGCAAATCCCAGACATATCCCAGACCTAACTTGCGTTGTCCTCTAAGATATTGATGGAAACCAGGTTTAATTGACTGTTTCAGTGTTGTACTTCATTACTACAAATCCAAACCAGAAATAACCCAGGATCCGTTCAACAAGTATATGAAGAATGCGAAAGTATGAGTCTGATGAGGGCAAATCCTAGACCTATCCCAGACCTAACTTGCGTTATCCTCTAAAATATATATCAAGACCAGGTTTAATTGAATGTTTCAGTGTGGTACCACATTACTACGTGATCCAAACTAGAAAAAACCCAGGATCCGTTCAACAAGTATGTGAAGAATGCGAAAGTATGAGTCTGATCAGTGAAAATCTCAGGCCTTACCTAGACCTAACTTGCGTCGTCCTCTAAAACATTGATGGAAACCAGGTTTCATTGACTGTTTCAGTGTGGTACCACATTACTACGTGATACAATCCAGAAAAAACCCAGGATCCGTTCAACAAGTATGTGAAGAATGCGAAAGTATGAGTCTGATGAGTGAAAATCCCAGGCCTAACCTAGACCTAACATGCGTTATCCTCTAAAATATTGATCGAAACCTGGTTTAATCGACTGTTTCAGTGTTGTACCATATTACTATGTGATCCAAACCAGAAAATAACCCAGGATCTGTTCAAGGATGTTGTGAAGTGTGCGAAAGTATGAGTCTGATGAGGTCAAATCCCAGACCTATCCCAGACCTAACTTGCGTTATCCTCAAAAATATTGATCGAAACCAGGTTTAATCGACTGTTTCAGTGTGGTACCACATTACTACGTGATCCAAACCTGAAGAAACCCAGGATCCGTTTAACAAGTATGTGAAGAATGCGAAAGTATGGGTCTGATGAGTGAAAATCCCAGACCTAACCTAGACCTGCCCTCAGGGGCTGCCAGCCTTTCAGCTGCAGTACGGGCTTAACGAACCCGGGGTACCCGAGTCATACACACACCGTAAGCCTTCTGTTGGTCGTCACAACGACCCATTCACAATTCCCTATTGGTTTTGTGAATGGTACGTGACGGCAGGAGGAACGGGGGTCTTGGCTTAACCGCCTGGGCCACGAGTATGGCGACTCTATAAAATCGCCCTCCAATCCTAAGCTATGGTGCGCGGCGATGGGATGCATGGTTGGGGGAGAAGGCCCAATCCCAAGCGACCACCTCCGGGGAACCTGCCGAACCCCCGGAGTATTAGGCTTACCCGGGTAAGGCGGCTCTGCCCGGGTGGACCTTTATTTCCGACCATCTCGTGGGACTATTATGGACACAGAAAATAAAATGGGGATGGGGCGGGTTTTGTCGGTTGGGGAGGACGGAGACGGGGTTGGGGTTAGGGTGGCGGCGCTCGCGCCCCACTCAGCGCCAGGTCCGGCTTCGTGGAGGGTGGAGGAGGACGACGAGACGGCGTCGGTCTCGTCCTTCTCCTCCAGCACGAGCCACATAGGCTCTAAGAGGAAGAGGACGGGGCAGGCCGTCGTCGAGGTGGGCGGGGCGATGAGCCCGTCGGTGAGGCTGAGTTGCCTCAGGGACGAGGTGACCGAGGAGATATCGGAGAGGATCTCCTCGTCCCTGAGGCGGGTGGAGAAAGTCGCCGCTGCCTGCGCCTTTAAGGGGCAGAAAAGCGGTGGCGCGGAGGCCCTGAAGGCCGCGGCGGAGGAAATGAGGGAGGCGGCGCGGGAGCTCAGAGGGCGGAACGCCCGTCTGCAGCTCCTGTTGGAGGAGGAGCGACAGGGGAGGAGGAGGGCAGAGGCGCTGTGGAACAGCGCGGCCCTCCCTCCCATCCTTCCTCCTCCTCCACCGCCGCGTCCCTCGGCGGAGGTAAATAAGCGGAGTGCGGCGGCAGTGGTGCGGGGCACCGCGGGCCCCTCCACCCGCACTCCGCCCGTGAAGAAGTCCCCGTCCTCCTCAGAAGACGATCTTCTGAGGAGGATTGGGGACATGATTGATGGCAAGCTGGCCGCCTTCCGGGAGGAGCTCCTCGCCGGAAGAGCGGTCAGCAGGAAGGCGGTGCCTCCCCGACCTGTTCCGGTACAGTCGGGGAAGGCAAAGAAGGGCGGAGTGAAGGCTCCGCCCAGCGTTGCGGCACCAGGGCCCCGGGTCGCGACCCCCAAGGGGGGTGGTGTACCCGTGGTCGCGGTGGTCGCGTCCTCCACAGCACCCTCCCAACGGGGGGTGGCGTGGAGTGAGGTGGTGGGGCGGAAGGCGAAGCGGGCGGCGAGGAAGGCCTCGCAACCGCAGCCTCCGCCTCCGCCGCCGGCGGCCAAGATAAAGGCCGCGAAGGTCGGGAAGGCACGACCAGGTCGTCCCCCAAAAACGGCAGCGGTGACGCTGACCGTTGCGCAGGGGGGCGACCTGACCCTCGCGGAGGCGATGCGG